>NW_022436945.1:16150356-16226765 GCF_009761245.1 Sapajus apella
CTTCTTTCCTTCCTTCCTTCCTTCCTTCCTTCCTTCCTTCCTTCCTTCCTTCCTTCTTTCCTTTCTTCCTTCACTCCCTCCCTCCCTCCTTCCTTCCTTCTTTTTTTTTTTTTTTAGATGAAGTCTTGCCCTATCTCTTAGAATGCTCCCTTGCTCTATCACTTGGAATGCTCATTGAACCCAGTTGCCATGCTATGAAAAGCCCAACCAAGTGGAGGGCCACATGGAGACCTGAGTTGCTCCAGTTCAGCTTTCAGCAGAGAGCCAGCTCCAACTGCCAGCCATGAGAGTCAACCGTCTTGGACATTTCAACTTCCTGATGACTGTAACACCAGTGGACCCCATGTGCAACCACGGAATCACCAGGTGGAGCCCAGCCCACCCAAAGAACTGTGGGAAAGACAATAAATGCTTCTTATTATGTGAAGCCCATATATTTTGTGTGTGTGTGTGTGTGTGTGTGTTTTAATGCAGCAATAGTAACCAAGATGGTGGGCCCTTATAAAATATCTGGAGGACCCTTTGTTTGAGAAGTGGTGTGTGTTAGATATGCAAATGTGAGTGTAGAATTCAGAGCAGGCTTAGAGCCAAAATGATATGGTCTGATGGAGTTGCTTGGGATGAAAGATCTTGGAGGGAGGAGGAGGAGTCTGAAAGCTGAGAGTGTATACAGTTGGGGGAAAGTTAAGGGAGAGAAAGAAAAAGAAACTGATTTTGAGTTTAAACTGCCCACTCACTCCATCCCCTTCTGTAGCAGATTAGCACAGAAGGGGAGTTATGGAAAGAAGCACTAAGTCATTGCTATGGTGGGGCATAGACAGAGTTCCTCCTCCTCTCCTCTACACAATCCTCAGTGTAGTTTATACTACTTACAAATGCTTCTGTGAAAGTGTATTCTTTGGTGAAAACTAAAAAGTGATGCCTAAGAAGTGACTAAAATATGGGTGAGTGGAAGGCAAGGGGACACAGTGGCTGCACATGGTTCCATGGGGGCCAGAGGACAAGAAGGCAAAGCACAGGGCACAGGCATCGATGTCGTGTTTCATCCTGCCAGCAATCTTCCAAGACAGGCACTGCTCTGCTCATTTGGCAGATGAGCAAACTGAGGCTTAGACATGTAAAATGCTGTTTCTAAAGTAAGGCAGCTTAGAGGTGGCAGCACTAAGGTTCACACCCAGGTGCCTCTAATGCCAATGTTTGAATTCTTTCCACCTGGCCTTGTTCCCTGTGCCTCTTCTCATCCTTTACTGGTCACATAATCAATCTTCAAGACTTAAACAAGGATTTCATATACCTTTTATACCTAGGTTTCTCAAGCCTTTCATTCTCTTTAAATTCGATGCCCGAATAACATTTAGATGCTGTTTGAGAGCCTGCTTACCTAATGATCATGTACCTGGACTCCGGAGCCAGACTATCTCAGTGCAAAGCTCTGCCCCACCACTTGCTAGCTTTGTGAGACTGAGCAAGGTCCTTGTTCCTTAAACCTTCCATGCCTCTGTTTTCTTCATCTGTTAAATGGGAATAAGGCATTTAACTTCTTTGGTTTGTTGATAGGTTTCAATGAGTCAGTGCCTAAAGTTCTTAGGTCAGTACCTAGCACACAGTAAATGCCACAGAAATATTCACTCTTGTGGTTAGTTCCCTGCATTGTTTCAGTCCCTGCCTGAAGACAGAAAACTTTTTTTTCAATTATCCCATTATCCTACAGTATGGTGCTGGTATTCTTGGTTTGGACTGGAAACGAGAGGCAGGGTCCCCTCTTCCTACAATGGTCAAGTTGCCCCCAACAAGTGGAGACAGAATTCTGTCCCACGTCTGCAACTGTGCATCAGTGCAGAAATCTACTTAAAACTTTCCTTTTCCCCATTTGGATGTAAAGAAATGCACTCCTCCCTAATTTAAGGAGACAAATACACATCAGAAGAACAAATAAGCAGGCTTGATAAACAAGAACTCTCAACTAGAGATTTGTAGCTGACACTAATTTTCCCTCATTAAAGAAAAAGAGGCAGTGACTTTGGCTGGCGTATCTTGCTCACCTGTTCTTGTGAGAAGAAACCAGTATTAGATTCTCGTACCAAAGGTAGCAGATGTAATTTGAGGATTTGTCTCA
The DNA here is from genome assembly GCF_009761245.1 of Sapajus apella. Taxonomy (NCBI): domain Eukaryota; kingdom Metazoa; phylum Chordata; class Mammalia; order Primates; family Cebidae; genus Sapajus; species Sapajus apella. The sequence continues at coordinate 16,152,473 of NW_022436945.1, forward strand.
AGAATTCAGCCATAAGAGGAAATGTATAGATAAAAAGTTCCAGAAAACGATTCATCAAAATATTAACAGCTGTCATCTCTGAGTGATGGGTTGACAGGCAAGCTTAACTTTTTTCTTTACACTTTTCCATATTTTTAAAATAAAATACATGAACATGTGTTGTTCTTACTGTCAATAGAAATAAGATAGCCGTGTTAAAGAAAAAAGTAATGTAATTGACTCAATATTAACTTGGAATTCATGGACTCCTCTAGAAATCTCAACTCTAGTAATAATCTTTGCTATACCAACAGCTCAGCCAAAGAGAGACAGCCCATTCACCCATTGGAAGGCTATTTTGATGTTTCTTCCTTTTTCTTTGAGGAAAATAACACCAATTTTGTTGGTCTTTTATCCTAGAAGCATGTCTTTCAACCCTTTCATCATGTTAACATTGCCCACGGGCAACCCCACCATTTATGAAAAAAAATTACTTCTCACTGACCTCCATCAGTGCAGGCTGACCACACCTTACAACAGATATTTTGACAGTCTGAAATAAAAGCTTGTCAGACCACTTGTATCTGAGAAAGGGCAACATAAGGTATAATGACCAAATAGGGCCCTGGAGACCTTGTAGCGATGCCTCTATCTTTATCTACACCTTCAGGTGTGACTGCAACTCTTACCCACGGGCAGGTTTTAACTTCTATATCGCCAGACCTGGTGCCTGGAAGCCAATGTTCATAATCAAATTGTCCTGCCTTAATAATAATAATATTGTCATATTATTATTATTGCTATTTTTTTTTTTTGAGATGGAGTCTCACTCTGTTGCCCAGGCTGGAGTGCAGTGGCGATGTCTCAGCTCACTGCAACCTCTGCCTCCCTGGTTCAAGCGATTCTCCTGCCTCAGCCTCCCAAATAGTTGAAACTACAGGCACGTGCCACCACGTCTGGCTAATTTTTGTATTTTTAGTAGATACATGGTTTCACCATGTTGGCTAGGATGGTCTCGATCTCTTGACCTTGTGACCCACTCACCTCAGGCTCCCAAAGTGCTGGGATTATGGACACAAACCACAGCACCCGGCCCTATTATTGCTATTATTACAGTTAATTCTCATTATTCACCATAGTTGTGTTCCATAAAATTCCCATGAACACCGAATTAGCAAATCCTAAATTGCTATTTTTAGGAGAACTACAAGGTTAAGTTCCTGCAGGCCTCTGGTCACAACAGTTTCATCAATTGATCAATATATAACCTTGTTTTACGTGTGTTTGTGTTTAAAGATGCCTATGTAATATATATTGTTGATTCATTAGCATTCAACTCACAGTCAACAGCAGCAGAACTCACGCCTGAATGAAACAACTAACATGTGTGTTTTCTCCGCAATGCATATCACAGCCTTCTTGTGCTGAGGAAGATTTCAGCACTATGCATGGGGAACACTTTAAACAGCAAAATTAGCAACAAAAAGCAAGCACACAAATGTGGAATAACGTGGCGTTAAAAGATCATGAAAAGGACTATTGTCTACGGTATTGAGACGGGAGAGTTCCCTCGACTCTGTTGTGGGACTTGCAACAGGTGTGTAGCTTGTTTAATCGGCCCCTTGTTGATGGGGGAGCACACAGGTGAGTGGGCGCAGGATCCAGGGTGAGCACTTTTCGACTCTGGCCCCACGGCAGCATTTAGGGGTGTGTTACAATTAATGCTCTTTTAGCTTTGCTGTCTATACAGCTTAAATGTTAAACAGCTCAGTGAAGCGTTAGTGTGACAGCCGTTTTGGGTTCCTGCACCCAGGGCATCCCGAATTCTTGTCTGGCGTCCAGGAAAAATCAGGTCACATGAACAGTTTCAAAGATGATGAATGAGGAAGATTTTAGTAAGTGGTAGAAGTGGCTCTCAGTGGAAGGGGAGCAGGACAGGGGATGGTGCGGGAAGAAGGTGATCTTTCCCTAAGCCTGGCCATCTGCAGCTGGGCTCCTCTCCAAAGTCGGGCCATCTGAAGTTAAGCCTCGTTGATCCATAGTCTCCTTTGCTTCTTCTCCTCTCAATGTTCAGCCGCTTGTCTCTCTGCCAGCTGATGTCTGGAGCTTATATGGGCACAGGATGGTCTGGGGTTTATATGGGCACAGCCTAGGGTTTATATGGGCACAGGATGGGGGAGTGGGGCAGGCCAAAAAAGTAACATTTGGGCAGGAAAACAGGGATAACTGTTCTCATTTAGAGCCGTGGTTCCAGGTTTGAGGGTTTGGCCTTTGCCAGGAAATGACCCTCTTCTACCCAGTAGTTCCCTGACTCCTGTTCATATCAGTATGAGAGCTGAAACTAGAAGGCAGAGCGTTGCTTGCTCCACCTCAACTGTGATCGTGCGCGTGGAGTGACACCAATATTTTGCAGTTCTGTGCATGCCCACAGATGACTTCAAGAGCACTGTGAGTATTATTTTGGGGTTACAAATAAATTTTAGGGAGTAGGTAAATTCACAAACAAGAAATCTGCAGATAATAAAGATCCACTGCTTGTGATTTGTGCTAAGATTTATTTCACACTTTCTGCAGGGAAGCACTATGTCAAGTATTTTGCGCACATTTGCTCCTTAAACCTTTACAAAACCCCATTAAGAAAGTGCTATTGTCAACAGGGACAGAGGGCAGGGAAATTCTGGGGAGATAAGGGGTGGGTCCCTGGTGAGGGTCCTACTCTCAAACCTGGAACCAGACCCCAAAGTGAGAACATACATTCCTGTTTCCCCGCTCAAATGTTGCCTTTTCCAAGACCACCCATGGCCCGCCCCACCCCATCCTGTGCTCATAAAAACCCCAGGTTCCGCCAGCAGAGAGAGGAGGAGAGAAGAGGAGAAGCAGCAGGACATGGGAGACTGCGGTTGAACTTCAGAGAGATGTAGCTTGACTTCAGAGGGATGGCTTGACAGCGTAGCTTCAGTGAGGAGTCCGGCAGGAGATGGCAAGACTCCAGGGAAAGATTATCCTCCTACTCCATCCCCTTTTCAGCTCTCCTTCCTACTAAGAGCCACTTTTGTTGGCAATAAAATCCCCCCCCCATTTAGCATCTTCAGTTTGTTAATATGACCTCATTTCTGCTGAACACCAGATGAGAACTTGGGTGTGGGTGCAAAAGGATGTCACATTGACTTTCCACTGAGTTGTTAACACAAGCTTTTTGTGGACAGCAGAGCTAAAAGAGTGCTGACTATAACACTCTTTCTGGAGCTTCAGGGGATTGCATGCACCCCACTAGACATTGCCATGGTGCCACACAGAGCTTTCCTCCTGCCAGCACCCAAAAGCACTTGCCCCAGCTCCTGTGCCCACTCACCTGTGCTCTTCCTCCTGTGAAGGGTGGAACACAGTGGGACTGAGTGAGTACAATCTGCCCCTACCAGCACTGAAGCAGCCAGCTAGTTCTAGTGCCTGTGCACCCCAGTTCCAGTCCGCAAAGGAGTCAGGGAAACCTTCCTGCCTCATCACCACCGTTTTATCTATGAGGATACTGAGTCTTAAGTAAGCTAAATGACATTACCAAGTTGTGTAGCTAACACATGGCCAAGCAGGATCCGCACCCAGCTGTGACTGACTCTCAGGCCCATGGGCTTATCACTATGAGCCATGGTCTAGCATGGCGGTGCTGGGGATTGGGGTGAGAAGCGGGCTGCCGAAGATCAGCAAATGGGCAACTGCAGGCTATGACCCTCATGCTGAGTGACAGTGGATATGTCGTAAACTACATCAAGGCTTGGGAACAGAGCACTTGGCTTCATATCTTTATTGTATCCTCGTGTGACTATAACTTTGAGTAAACCACCTCCGTTTTCATCAGTGTCTTCCTGTGGCCAGCAACAGAAAGGCAACTGAAACATCCTTAAGCAACTCCATTATCCTCCTTAAGCGAATAATTAAGAGATAATGCTGGTTCATATTATCTGGTGACAGGATCAACATCTAATACTCTGGAAAGCCAGGACTCAAGGCAACTCCAGGAAATTTGTGATTCAGCCATTAGCCTTGGATGTTTCGGGTTCTTTTTTCTAGAGAATCACCGCTAATGTGACTCGGCTCCAATCACTCTTACTTGGTGTTCTTGGTTCAAAACTTCAAATAGTGTGAAGGAACTGGTGGTTGGAGACCACCTCCAGGGACGTTGGTCAGTTTTCCGGGAAGGAATACATGTTGTTCATTGTAAACTGCCTGGGTTTCTTTTTCCTCACTAGCTAAATAGCAGCTAAAGAAAGCTCCTTACACTGTCCCTGTAAGGTTGCTAGGAAGATCGAATGAGATTGTGAAAGCGGAAGCAGCCAGCCCCAGGGTAGAAAGGGGCTCCTCTTCACAAGTCAGCTCCAGGAGGCTGGTAGCAGCTGCCTGGGGGTTCTGGAGCTGGGACCTGTTACTAAGCTTAGCCCTTGGCTGGCCTGGGAGGTGGGGGTGGATGGCTGGAGGATCTGCTCACATACTTTATGTATGTGACTTCTTGTTCCACCACAGTGCTCTCAAGGCTTCTTCTTCGCTCTTGCTGTTTCCCTCCACTGATTGGGGAAGCTGGTCTCTCTCCACCCCAGAGAAGCATGCCTTACATTGGTAAAATAGGAACAATTAACTGTGCATGCTCAGCTCAGCTCCTCCCACTCCCTCTGCTTCTCCACGCCTTCATTTTATTGGCCTTCTCCCTTAAGTGGGGAGGCAGGTGGTTGTCCCAGGACATCTAGGGCTGAGGAGGTTTCTCTAATTCTGTGTTTCAGAATTAGGAAATCCACTTACGTGCAGATATGTCACTAGTCTTTTCGGTTTTTTTTTGGAGACAGGGTTTCACACTGTTACCCGGGCGTGATCACAGCTCACTGCAGCCTCAACTTCTCGGGCTCAGGCGATTCTCCCACCTCAGCCTCCTGAGTAGCTGGAACTAGAGGCATGCACCACCATTCCTGGCTAATTTTTAAATTTTTTGGTAGAGACAGGGTGCTCTTGCCATGCTGCCTAGGCTGGTCTCGAACTCCTGGGCTCAGGCGATCTGCCCCACTGGGCCTCCCAAAGTGCTGGGAGTACAGGCATGAGCCACCTTGCTCATCCCTTGCTAGTGTTTATCAGCGATAACGGCGATACTTGGGCTTAATCTGCCTGCCTCCTTTGTCTCTTTTATTATTTTATTTTATTTATTTTTTGAGAAGGAGTCTCGTTCTGTTACTCAGGCTGGAGGGCAGTGGTGCTGTCTTGGCTCACTGCAACCTCCAGTTCCTGGGTTCAAGCGTTTCTCCTGCCTCAGCTGGGATTACAGGCACCCGGCACCACGCCCAGCTAATTTTTATATTTTTAGTAGAGACGGGGTTTCACAATGTGGTCACGTTGGCCTTAAAGTTCTGCCCTCAAGTGATCTGCCCACCTCCACCTCCCAAAGTGTTAGGGTTACAGGCGTGAGCCACGGCACCTGACCCTTTTGTCTCATTTCTCAATTTGTTCAAAACTTCAGTACTCTGACACAGGACAGGAGCTGATCAAAACCACTGGAATCTGAAACAGCTACAATTTCCATCCCTGACTCCTGAAATTATCTGAGCTGCCCATTTTTCAAACACATCCAGTTTCCCAGCAAAAGGACATGCTTTGTAGGGAAAACAGTGTGAAAAAAACCACTCCGTAGGTTCTGGGCACCCTTCAGGCTTGGCTTATGATTTTTGTTGTATTAACTGCAAATACCAAGGTTTGGCTTAGCCCATCAGGACCACCCATTTCACTGTCCTCTCGTGTGCAGAGTAGACAGGGCTCCTGGGGTATGTCAGGGCAAAGTATTATCCAAACAATGATCAGGAAGCCGATTGCCGGTGGCAAGTTGGGTATATTTTCTTTGTTTTATTTCAAAATGTATTATCAGTCTACCCAGGGTACTTTATATTCATAAATGATCTTCCCAGGAAGCCGTAGACAATGTTTACAGTTTGGTAATGTTTATACAGGACTGGGTTTGGGAGTGACTGAAATAAAGTAAAATCTAAACCTCATTTTTGTTCCTGGCTCTTAGTTCACCTTAAAAAAGCAATATGCTGCCTACACAGTCAGAGCACGCAACACAGAACATGAAAGGGAAAGATTGGGTTAGATTTCTAGCAAATTCATCCCCTTGTTCAAGCCTCTCTTTAAAGCCATTTGTTAATTGCAAACATAAATTTAAAACTGTTACTTTATTTATTCATTTTCAGTTTGGAAACAGGTTGGCCATCTCTGTTCTAAAACAGAAATGAAAACAGATCTTTCTAGTTGAACATTTTTTAACTGTCTGTATATGGTGCTATGCCAGGTGCTTTTGGAAATAATGTTCCATTGAACTGCTGCAATAATTGTGAATTGCATAGCCTTACTTCATTTCACCAATAAAGAAACCGAGGCTTAAACTTGTTGTGTAACCTGCCCAGAGCTGTCCAGTTAGGAATGAGAGAAATGAAAGAAGAATCAAAATTTCTTTTTTTTTTTCTTAATTTTTTTTTTTTTTTTTTTTACGGGGGGAAAGCGCAAACACAGTTCCCCACTACCACAAGTTATGCAGTTGAGTTTGCCGATTTGGGGAAATCTCAGGGGTCAGCACATCCGGAGTGCAATGGATAAGCCTCACCCTGGGAAAACCACCTTCATGATCATGTATCTCCCCTGCCAGGTAAGTATGAGAATCAAAGTTTCTAAGACCTGGAGTAACATAAGACTGTTTTTTTGTGAAGGAGTATCACTCTGTCACCAAGGCTGTAGTGCAGTGGTGTAATCTTGCTAACTGCAACCTCTGCCTCTTGGGTTCGAACAATTCTCCTGCCTCAACCTCCCAAGTAGCTGAGATTACAGGTGTCTGCCACCATACCTGGCTAATTTTTGTATTTTTAGTAGAGATGGGTGTTTCACCATGTTGGCCAGTCTGGTCTCGAACTGCTGACCTCAGGTGAACCACTTGCCTCTACCTTCCAAAGTGCTAGGATTATAGGCAGAAGCCACTGTGCCCAGCCTAAAATAAGACTTTTTTTCTTTTTTGACACCTTCAAAATAATGACATATTGTACTACATTTTAAAAAATACAAAAAAGTTTGCAAAACACCTTACGTAAAGCAATGTGTCCAGAATTTTCGCATTTCAGTGTGAGGTGCTAGACCATCTATGCAAGACTTACAAAAGATAGTTCAAAAAAACCTGTATGTGACATCACAGTGAATGATCTTGCAGAATCGAGGCTGAAGATCTTTAGAGAGAGTCTCATATGATGTGCATCTGTCTTCCTTCCATCATGATGGGGAGGAGAGGGCTGTCTTCCCACCTCAAGCCAAATGTGAAAGCTTGGCATGTATCCTATGGAGTAAAAGAAGCACAGGGATTTATATTTGTTCTACTTCTGAAAAATTCTGCAGGCAGGTGGCTAGGTGAAGTAGCCAGATGTGGTTAAAGTAGAAAGGCCCATACTGGCAGCAAGCTCTCTCTCACTGATGGGAGCAGGAGACCAATCAGAAGAATTCAGCTTGCGGTCAGCTTGAACTCCACTCAGCTCTCTGGAAGGGTAATGGGACCCCAGCAGAAGGAGGATGATCAGATGCTCACTGGCTTTGGAGGAATTATAAGTGGCCAGACAGAGGGGGGAATTCTCCACATTAAGGTAGCTGCAATCACAAGGGACGTATTTGGGGAATCTCTGAAAGCACCCTCCAAGAGAAAGAATAGGCTTTGGGAATCTCCATACAGTGGAGACAATGCTATGCATTCCAACTCCCAGACACAAAAACCACATTTCCCAGCTGCCCTTGCAGCTGGGACTACATAACTGAGTAACAGCCAATGGAGGGTGGGCAGAAGTGATACAACAGACACCTTCCCACCTGGGCTGGCCTTAAAGTAGATGATCCCACAGGATCCTCCATGCCTTTTCTCTTTCCTTATGAACAGCAGAGCAGGAAGAGGCCCTAGAAGATGAAGACACCACAGGTTGGGGTTTTGAATGAGTGTAGCAGAGTCTTGCGTCCTCTTTCCCACTCAAACGCTGATGCATGTTGCCTGTGACAAGGGTGAGAATAAACTTTAACGGTGAAGTCACGCTAATTTGGGGTTATTGTTACTACATTAGTGTGAGTCTCATTAATACACTCTGACACGTACCATTGTCAGATTCCATCTGTGACAAACAGCTAAGGCCTTTGCTGCTCCCAGATCCCCCACCATACCCACCCTAGCCCTCCAAATGTGGAGAAGTCAGAGGTGGACTCTGTGTGGGGCCTGGAGGAGAGGAACCAGCAAAGAAAAGAAGCAGCAGCCAGCCATGCCTCCTCCTCCAAGCCAGATTTCCAACGAAATGGGGGAAGGAGAGAGCTTAATTAGAATAAGAATATAACAATTTTAATATTACTCTGAGCTAGATATTTGGGCTAGTACAATAAGATCAATCTTGTAAGTAAAATCACCAAAGCCCTTTTTATTATCTTAAGTGTCTGGAGGAAAAATTATGAGAGTCACTTACAATTTTATCCAGGGCAGAAAAGTGCTGGCTCCACAATGAGAGGAAAGAGCGTTGTTTTATGGCACCCTATAGAATTGAGCTCATTTAATGTCAAGGTTAACATGTTTAGATTGTTTCCAGTTTTGTGTTATAAACAATGTGTCAATGAATAATCTTGCATATACATATTTTTATCTTTACAGGCATGTTGAGTATAACCGTATACATTCCTGAAATTGGAACTGCTGGTTCAAATGATATGTCATGTGTGAATTTTGATGAATATCGCCACATTGCCCTCCGTTGAGGTTGCCCTTCAGTTTAGCACCCCAGGGTCTATGCCACCAGGCTTTGGAGGAATTATAAATAGCCAGCCAGAGGGGGAATTCTCCACATTAAAGAAGCTGCAATCACAAGGCCTAAAACAATAGAAAGTGATTCTTTCACCGCTCTGGAGGCCAGAAGTCCAAAACCCAGGTGTCAGCAGGGCTGCGCTCACACTGGATGCTCTAGGAGGAATCTTTCTTTGCCCCTTCCAGCTCCTGGCAGCCGTCATCATTCCCGGGCTTCCTGGGCTTGCGACTGTGTCACTCCCATCTCTGTCTCGGTCTTCACATGGCCGTGCCCTCTCCCGTGTAACCTCCCTCTGCCGCACTTTATCAAGGACGCTGGTCATGGGACTGAGGGCCCACTGCAGCCCCAAACTCCAGGGTTCAAAAGATCCTTCCACCTCAGCCACCACGTGCAGCTAATTTTTACAGTTTTTATAAAGACAGAATCTCACAATGCTGCCCAGGCTGGTCTCAAACCCCTGGTTTCAAGCCATAATTCTGCCTCAGCCTCCCAAAGTGTTAAGATTACATGCCTGGCCTCAAGATTTGTATAAGGCAACATTCACATGTTCTGGGGATTAGGACATGGACGTATCTTTATGGGAGCCCACTATGCAACCCACTGTAAGCTTATTACAACTTTTAAAGATCTTTTCCAATATTAAAGATCAAAAGATAGAATCTCTGGATACAGTTGACCCTTGAAAAATGGGTTTAAACTGCATGAGTCCACTTATACTCAAATTCTCTTCTGCCTCTGCCACCGCTGAAACAGCAAGACCAAGCTGTCCTCTTCCTCCTCCTCCCCCGCCTCCTCAACACGAAGACTATGAGGATGAAGACCTCCATGATGATCCACTCCCACTGAATAAAAAGTAAACATATTTTCTGTTCCTTATGATTTTCTCCATAACATTTTCTTCCCTCTAGCTTACTTTATTGTAACAATGCAGTATATGATACATATACAAAATATGAGTTAATTGACATGTTATCACCAAGACTTCTGATCTATAGTAGGCTATTAGTAATTAACTTTAGGGGGAGTTGAATGTTATATGAAGATTTTCTACTGTGCAGAGTGGCGGCACCCCTAATGCCCATGTGGTGCAAGGGTCAACTCTAGTTTTATGCTCCCTCCTTTAAATGCTCTTGTCTCTTGAGTTCTGTGACATCACTGTCTTGGGTTTTCTCTCCTGGCTGCTCCTTCTCCATCACATTTGCTGGTTTCTCTTTCTTCACGTTCCTCCTCAGGGTTTTCTTTTCCGACCTCTTATCTCCTCTGTTCTCATGCTTGGCCTTCATCTGATCTCAACCAGGTTTTAAATACCACATTTAGGTGCCCACGCTCCTGCCTTCTCTCTCCTCTTCCAGCTTTTCTCCTGCACTTCACACTCTGTATCCAAATTCAACATTCCTGCTTGGATGCAGTGTTCTGCTGAGCCACATTGGAGCCTGAGACAAAAGAAGGCATGTGAGCGTCTATATTCCCTTATCCAAATACCCTCAAGTATTTGAAACCAAGTGGAAAAAGGCAATAAACCTCTACATTAAAAAAATAAAATAAAGGCTGTCTGTAAAGCCTTGTATTGGCTAACCTGCCAGCATGCGACCGTCAATTCTCACAAGAGAGTGAGGAGATCTCATGGCCTCATAGCCCAGGAAGCTCAGGCTGATGGAAATGACTGTTCTCGCTGTGCAATAATAGAGGGTCATAAAACAAGCCAACCGCAGTCATTTTTATTTTAAATTTTCACAGTTTGTGCAACATCAAATTTTGGCATTAACTCTGATTTTTAAAAATAGTACATTCAAGACAACAGTTGCTTGAGAGGATGTGGAGAAATAGGAATGCTTTTATACTGTTGGTGGGAGTATAAATTAGTTCAACCATTGTGGAAGACAGTGTGGCATTCCTCAAGAGTCTAGAACTAGAAATACGATTTGACCCAGCAATCCCATTACTGGGCATATACCCAAAGGATTATATATCACTCTATTATAAAGACACATGCATACATATGTTTATTGCAGCACTGTTCACAATAGCAAAGACCTGGAACCAACCCAAATGCCCATCAATGATAGACTGTATAAAGGAAATATGGCACATATGCACCATGGAATACTATGCAGCCATAAAAAAGGATGAGTTCATGTCTTTTGCAAGGACATGGATGAAGCTGGAAACCATCATTCTCAGCAAACTGACACAAGAACAGAAAACCAAACACCACGTTCTCACTCATAAATAGGTGTTGAACAATGAGAACACATGGGCACAGGGAGAGGAATATCACACACCAGGGCCTGTCAGGGGGCTGGAGGCTAGGGGAGGGATAGCAGGGGATGGGGGAATTGTGGAGAGATAACATTAGGAGAAATACCTAATGTAGATGACAGGGTGATGGATGCAGCAAGCCATCATGGCACGTGTATACCTATGTAACAAACCTGCATATTCTGCACATATATCCCAGAACTTAAAGCATTATAATTAAAAATAAATAAATAAATAAACATGGGAAGATGGAGATCAAGCTTGCTTGGTTCATTTCAATAGCGTTATTGATTAACCTATGCTGTACACTATAGGTATATATAATGTTGAATAGTATATGGGATTTATTTTAAAAGCTAAATTATTCCATCAAGTAAAACACTCTTATTCAGCTATTAATTCAATTAATTGATTTGAAATTTAAAAAACATTGCATTCAAATATTACTTATGTTGATTACTGAGTTTTGGGTGGCCTCTTGTATTTTGTGTCTAAGGTGAGTACCTCAAATTTTACCCCAATCCTGGCCCTGCTTGGTACGTTGAAACCAAACTCTTGACTCTCCACCCTACCCTAACCCCAACCTTGAACTTGTTCCTGTTTGTCTCTGTAACCGTTAACTCATTTTTTTAGTTGCTCAGAGGCCAAAACGATTGGAATCATTCTTGGTCCCTTGCTTTCTCCAGGTTCCATAGCTAATCTATCAGTAGACCTCGTCAGTTCTTCCTTCAAAATTACCCACAGTCTGGTCATTCCCTCCACCTCTGCCACTTTCCACATCATCTAAGACTCCATTGCCTCTCAAAAGTAGCACTGCAAAAGCCTCCTCAATGGTCTTTCTGCCATTGCTTTCTAGTGGCTTCTCATCTCGCTCAAAACAGGATCCAAAGCCATTCTATGACCTACCAGGCCCTAGGTACCCAGCCACCCTGCTGTCTCTCTGCCTTTGTTTCCTACTCCTTCCACCCCACTATCCCCCATGATGTAGCCACGCTGGCCTCCTAACTGTTTTGCAAACATGTCAAGCCTCTCCTGCCTCAGGGCTTAGCCCTTGCTGCCCCGTCTTCCTAAGAAGTGTTCCTACAGATACCTTGCATGGCCAGACAGCTCACTCCATTCAGATCTCTGCTCAAATATCACTTCATGGAAAGGTCTTCTCAACTATTAGTTACAAAATAATGCAATCCCCTCATTCCCACCCTTACTCTGTCACCTGGCTTTATTTTCTTCATAATGACCAATGGCCACCTCATGTAATATTTACATTCAAAAGCTGATTATATTTTTGTCTGTTACTTCCCACTAGATTGTAGACTCTATGAAGGCAGGGAGTTTCTGTTTTCAGTCATATATCCCTGTGTTTAAGATCAGATCTGGCTTAAAGTAGTATCTTGGAGCTAATATACTCAAAATTGGCTCCCACCCTAAAAAGCAATTCAATGTATTTTTATTTTTATTTTTATTTTTTAGACAGGGTCTCCCTCTGTTGCCCAGGCTAGGGTGCAGTGGTGCTCACTACAACCTCAAACTCCTGGGCTCAAGGGTAGCTAGGACTACAGGTGCATGTCACCATGCCCAGCTAATCTGTTATATTATTACTATTTTTTTGTAGAGACGGACTCTCGTTATGTTGCCCTGGCTGCTCTCAAACTCCCGGTCTCAAGTAATCCTCTCACCTTGAGCTCCCAAAATGCTAGAAGTATAGATATGAGCCACTGTGTCCAGCTCATATTATCCTTGAATTTGGTTTCCTTGATTGAGCTCCTTTCCTGTTTCTGATGTAATATTCCATTGGCCAGGTTCTCATTTGCGTGATTTTTTTTTTCCTTGCTCTAAGTCCTGTTCAAGCGTATATATTCCCAGTGTCTCTCTGTAAGCAAGACCAGGTCTTCCTGGGTCTCTCAGTCTCTATCTCCATCTCTATTTATCTCTATTTCCATCTCTCTCTTCCTTAGCACTGCTTCAGACAATTAATAAAAATCTGATAATGATTTTCCTCATTAAATCAAGAAGATGAGCTCCAAGGAGACTGACAGCTGACTGAAAGTCACCCTGGAGGATCCTGTTGATTGGTACTCTATGATATAGAGGTTGAAATGATTTGATTCTTATTATATGGATGAAAACATTTTCAAACTTGTTTATATTGCTTGTTGATTACTCCACCGAGCCTTGTCGTTAACACATTGGGGAAAATAAATGTAATTCAAAGTCACCTTTACCAAAGAGAAAATGATCTGTCTGAAGTAAAAACAAACTTCAAAAGGAATAAATGAGATAATCTGGGGGGAGGGGAGATATAAGTGGCCACGTCTCGGGCTGTGAAAGACTTCCCTGTGCCCAGAGCAGAGGGAGATCTGACATCCATGCCAGCATGCAACCCACGCCGGACCCAGTACCACAGAAAGAGGGAAGCTGGCATTCACTGGCCACTACTGCTCAACAGACACTGTGGAACCCTATGAGAAGGTAATATTATCATCCCCATTTAACCGATAAACAAATCGAGATTCACAGAGGCTGGTTAATTGCCCCAGGCCACACAGGCTACAGGAGGCTGAGTGCTTTCCTCAGTACTCCCCTGGTCCGTCTCAGTGCTGTCTAGCACCCCCAGCCGGCACTGAACATTCCCATAGGGGAATCACAAGCAAAGAGAGGATGCTCTTCTTATCTTGAATTACAGCCTCGGGTCCTAGTTCATTCTGTTTCAGAGAGGATTTGATTCAACCCGTGAAGGGGCCAAGGAAAATGGTGAAAGGGTTGAAAATATGTGAAGAAAGCAGAAAAACCCATCTATTCATGGTAAAGGAGGGGAAGGGTTGCAACAATGCGTTTACTCAACTTCCTACGCTAACCATATGATCTTAGTCCGTTCAGGCTGCTGCAACAAAAATACTACAGACTGGGTAGCTTAGAAACGAGAGAAATTTGTTTCTCACAAGTCTGAAGGTCCAGAAGTCCAAGATCAAGTGTATTCCAAGGGGGAGGGATGGGTCCCAGCTCCTAATACCATTACATTGGGAATTAGATCTCAATTTACGAATATTTTGGGGAAGCACAAAAATTTAGTCTATACCAAATATGTTTCCTGAACTTTCCTGTTCTAAAATAATTTGTTACTCTATAACAAAGAAAAAGGTATGGTGATTGGCTGCCTGATTCAAAATTATAAGTAGTTGTATTAGTTAATATTCCCCAAAGAGACAGAACCTATACTATATATATACCGTATAGCACATAATGATGTTTCGGTCAGTGACGGACTGCATGTACAACAGTGGTTCCCCAGCTGCTCAATACAGGTGTATCATTCTTTAAGTCTTTTTATATCATATTTTTATTGTACCTTTTTAATGTTGAACAATGTTTAGATACACAAATTACTACTGTGTTGCAATTGCCCATGGTACAGTATTTAGTACTGTCGTGTTCGGTACAGTAACAAGCTGTACAGGTTTGTAGCCTAGAAGCAGTAGGACATACCGTATAGCCTAGAGTATAGGAGGCTATCCCATCCAGGTTTGTGTACACATGCTCTGTGATGTTTGCAAAACAATAGAATCACCTAATGTCACGTTTCTTAGGCTGTGTCTCCATCGTTAAGCAATGTATGACTTCATATATATGAGAGATTTACTAGAGGAATTGACTCTCAGGGTCACAGAGGCTGAGACATCCCATGATAGGCCATCTGCAAGACAAAGAATGAGGAAAGCTGGGAGTGTGGCTCATTCCAAGTCTGAAAGCCTCAGAACCAGGGAAACTGATGGTGTAAATCTCAGTCCAAAGCCAAAGGCCTGAGAACCCCAGAAGGCCACTGGTGCAAACACCAAAGTCCAGTCCAAACGTCAGAAAACCCAGAGTTCTAATGTGTATCAGCTCCAAAAGAGAGGAGAGAATTTGCTTCTCTTCTGCCTTTTTGTTCTATCTGGCCTATTGGCCAAATAGATGATGCTCACTTCCAGGGGATGAAGGCAGATCTTCTATACCCAGTACACTGATTCAAATGCCAGTCTCTTCCAAAATTACCCCCACGGATACACCCAGAAATCATGCTTTACCAGCTATTTGTGTGTTCCTTAATCCAGTCAAATTGACGCCTAAAATTAATTATCAAAATGGGCACACAGTTGAACAAAAAAAAGGTCAGCTGTCAGGTTTATTCTTCTAAAGCTTCATGCATTTTAAAATGTATATTCCACTTGCACACTTACAAAAGTGAGAGGACAAACGTCATTTAAATGCTAGCTCTCCATAACATATAAATGACAAGATGCAATTGAAATTATGATGGAATAGTAGATTACTGCATCCTGTATGTAATTCTGTTACTGTTCTTGCCATACTGTTTTATAACTACTTCTTGGGTGTTCCGCCTACTGATTTGCCAAACAGAAGTACCTACTTCTTTTTCATAGCCCCAATGCCATATTCTTTGTTAATTTGGCTTATAATAAATCATGGACACTCATTTGGCTATTAATTAAAGAAAAGTTAGACCTCTCAAAAATCTGTGACTTGGAACCAACCCAAATGCCCATCAATGATATACTGGATAAAGAAAATGTGGCACATATACACCATGGAATACTATGCAGTCATAAAAAAGAATGAGTTCTTGTGCTTTGCAGGGACATGGATGAAGCTGTAACCATCACCCTCAGCAAACTAACACAGGAACAGAAAACCAAACACCCCATGTTGTCATTAAGAAGGGGGAGTTGAACAATGAGACCACATGGACACAGGGAGGGGAACATCACATACCGGGGCCTGTCAGGGGGCGGGGGTAAGTGCAGGGAGAGCAATAGGACAAATACCTAATGTATGCGGGGCTGAAACTAGATGATGGGTTGATAGGTGCAGCAAATCACCATGGCACATACATAGCTATGGAACAAACCTGCACGTTCAGCACATGTATCCCAGAACTTAAAGAACAAAATCTGTTTATGAAGAGGAGTTCAACCAAGTTCATCAGGATTCTGTCAGTTGAAACAGGTAGAATCTCAACTCACCTCAAATTGTCTGAAATGAGGAGAACTGTGAATCCTATAACCAGGGTAGCTCACAACATTAAAGCAAGTCTTATAGGAATCATGGAAACTCCAGGGGCACCTGGTTTGGAACTGGACCCCAATACTTCAGAACTCTACCTCATCTTTATGACATATTTTCTGATCTCTCTTTGTTATTCTCACTTATTAAAGATGAGACTTCTCAGCTGGGTGCGGTGGCTCACACCTGTAATCCCAGCACTTTGGGAGGCTGAGGCAGGTGGATCACCTGAGGTCAGGAGTTCGAGACCAGCCTGACCAACATGGTGAAACCCTGACTCTACTAAACATACAAAGATTGGCTGGGCATTGTGGTGGGTGCCTGTAATCTCAACTACTTGGGAGGCTGAGGCAGGAGAATTGCTGGAACTTGGGAGGCAGAGATTGCAGTGAGCCAAGATCATGCCATTGCGCTCCAGCTCTGGCGACAACAGCGAAACCCTGTCTCAAAAAAGAAAAAAAAAGATGAGATTTCTCCATGTGGCAGGGAATGGGGTGGGCCACCAGCTGCTTCAGTTTCATATTTTTTTTTATCTTCTTGTCCCTTCAACTCCAAATGGATAAATTGCAGAGAAAAGCTATGCTGGGCCCTGCCTGATCACATTCCTATCCTGGAAACATTCTCCATGGCCCAGGGCATAGGAGACAATGGTCTTCCACAGGGATTGGCTGAAGGATTGGGGTGAGGGGTGTCATTCATTTGGAGGGAGAGGATCTGTTCGTCTATCTAGAGGAGATGTGCTGCATGGGCAAGATAGTCACCTCAGAAGTGTTTTGCTATTTGGAAAATCTTCTATCAATAGATACTTGCCAAGCTTCTGAAGCTTGATGCTGAAGGTTGGGTACCACAAAAGTTCTAGACTCAATGTCTCTCTTCAAGGAGTTCACCAATCAACTGAGGAAGCCCCAAGCGATTCCACCTGCCAATTTCACCTACTCATCCTCTAGATCCCAGCTTAAATGCCAGAGCTTCCTTTATCTCGCAAAATAGACACATCCCTTTGTTACATGTTCTTACAGGTATCTGTTCCCCACCCTCTTTTTTTTAGGCAGCCTGTGTTTATAACAATTGCCATTTCTGAAGAAGTTTGTCCCTTCCCACTAGAGTATAAGCCCTTTGACACCAAGACCACATTGATATGAACTCTCCATTGTAACCTCAGCACTGAGCGCAAATCTTAGAATAAAGGGTGGTGAAATTGCTAAAGATCTCACCATGAATTTCTTATTTGAGGAAGTATGGAGAAGAGATAAAGTTAAGAGCCAATTGCTGAGCCTGGGGGAGGGCCCAAATGAAATTGAGCAAAAGAATAGAGATGAGGAGGGAGATTTGATTTATTGGACATCATTCTGGCCAAGTTAGGTAACATTTCAGTGAAATAAAGAGATGGAAGTGTTTGCTGCAGTGAATCAGGAAAGTATAAAAATTTGAAAAATCCTATCTCCCTAGGTTTGTTCTAGAAAAGAGAGTTGAGATTCAACCCACTACCATGATCCTAGACCCATGTAGGGACTGGTCTGTCTATGGGTTAGGAAAAGCTCCCCACATAGAAGAAACTTAGGCCTTGGCCTTGAGCCCAGCCTACAGATTTGATCTGGGGGTCTTTGCAGCCTTTAAGGAAAGTGAATAATGTCAACGATTCTGCTTGTTATTTGTTTTGTTAAAGGTCATAAATTGGAATTCCCTTTTGGTGGGTGAAAGAAATGATTAGCCCCCTTTTTAAAAGCACTCAGTGGGCCTGTGGCTAATGACCTATTGAGCCATCAAGAAAGGGGAGAATGGAAACACCTCTTTTGGGTGAAGTGGCAGCGTGCTGTGTTGTTTTACTTCAATCAGTGGTGTGACAAGGAGAAAAAAAAAAAGAAAAAAGAAATGATTAGGTCTTTTGCTATGTAAAAGAATATAATCTCATACTAGAATGGAAAAGCTAAAACAACGAGCAAGGAAGCTGGGACTGCTTTACTCCGCTGCACACTAAACTACGTGGACAGCTTTTCAAGTCTAAGCCATACTCTGGCCCCAATTCAGAACATGTGAATCAGGCTCTCCACAGGTGCAGCTCAATCACTGGGATTTTGTCACAGCTCCCCAGGTGACTCTAATGTGTCGTCCAGATTGACAGCTATTGAACTAAACTGTTTTATATGTGGTAAAAGCAAGGTCTTTGCGGGACAGAGATTGTCTGAGACTTTTGGAAGCTGAGCTTCCTTTGCATGGGACTAACTATGAGGCATTGGAACTTGGGAGAATATGAGAGAGGAGTCTTTAATCTGATGGAGGAGTGGGCTCTCTGCCACATGGTGGCTAGCCTAGGGCCCAGGCGGCAGACAGCCAATATCGAATTCCTCCTCCTGTCCCACTTCCATGCTTGCACGCTATGAAAGGACACAGCCGCTGAACTTGAGGGCTGTACAGGTTTGTTATATAGGTAAATTTCATGTCATGGGGGCTTTGTGTACAGATTATTTCACCACCCAGGTAACAAGCACAGTACCCAGTAGGTAGTGTTTTTCTGTTTTGTTTTGTTTTTTTTAATGAAATTTAATTTTAAGGTCCAGGGTACATAAGCAGAACACGCAGGTTTGTTGCATAGGTAAATGTGTGTAACAGTGGTTTGCTGCACCTATTAACCCATCACCCAGGTATTAAGCCCCACATGCATTAGTTATTTATCCTGATGTTTTCCCTCCCCCCACCACCCTGACAGGCCCCAGTGATGTTGTCCTCTCCCTGTGTCCATGTGTTCTCATTGTTCAGCTCCCACTTATATGTGAGAATATATGGTGTTTGGTTTTCTGTTCTTGCATTAGTTTGCTGAGGATAATGGCTTTCAGCTCCATCCATGTCCCTTCAAAGGACATGATTTCATTCCCTTTTACGGTTGCATAGTATTCCATGGTATATATGTACCATGTTTTCTTTATCTAGTCTATCATTGATGGGTATTTGGGTTGATTTCATGTCTTTGCTGTTGTGAATAGTGCTGCTAGGAACATACACGCGCATGTATCTTTATACCAGAATGATTTATATTCTTTTGGATGTATACCCAGTAATGGGATTGCTGGGTCAAATGTTATTTCTTTTGCTGTGAAGAAAACTCTTTAGTTTAATTAGATTCCATTTGTCAATTTTTGCTTTTGTTGCAATTGCTTTTGGTGTTTTAGTCAGAAAACTTTTGCCTATGCCTGTGTCCTCAATGGCATTGCCTAGATTTTCTTCTAAGGATTTTATAGTTTTGGGTTTTGCATTTAAGTCTTTAATCCATCTCAAGTTAATTTTTGTATAAGGTGTAAGGAAGATGTCCAGCTTCAATTTTCTGCATTTGGCTAGTCAGTTTTCTCAGCACCATTTATTAAATAGAGAATCCTTTTCCCATTGCTTGTTTTTGTCAGATTTGTAGAAGATCAGATGGTTGTAGATGTGATATCTTATTTCTGAGATTTCTATGCTGTTCCATTGGTCTATGTGTCTGATTTTATACCAGTACCATGCTGTTTTGGTTACTATGGCCTTGGAGCATAAAGTCTGATGGTATGATGCCTCCAGTTTGTTCTTTTTGCTTAGGATTGTCTTGGCTATATGGGCTCTTTTTTGGTTCCATATGAATTTTAAAATGTTTTTTTCTAATTCTGTGAAGAATGTCAATGGTAGTTTAATGGGAATAGCATTGAATTTACAAATTACTTGGGCAGTATGGCCATTTTCACGATATTGATTCTTCTTATTCATGAGCATGGAATGTTTTTTCCATTTGTCCGTGTCCTCTCTAATTTCCTTGAGCAGTGTTTGTAGTTCTCCTTGAAGAGGTCTTTGGCTTCCTTTGTTAGCTGTGTTCCTAGGTATTTTAATCTCTTTGTAGCAATTGTGAATGGGGGTTCATTCATGATTTGGCTCTCTGTTTGTCTATTATTGGTTATAGGAATGCTTGTGATTTTTGCACGTTGATTTTGTGTCCTGAGACTTTGCTGAAGCTGCTTATCAGCTTAAGGAGATTTGGGGCTGAGATGATGAGGTTTTCTAGATATAGGATTACATTGTTTGCAAACAGGGACAGTTTGACTTCCTCTCTTCCTATTTGAATACACTTTATTTCTTTTTCTTGCCTGACTACCCTGGCCAGAACTTCCAATACTATGTTGAATAGAAGTGGTGAGAGAGGACATCCTTGACTTGTACCAGTTTTCAAGGGGAATGCTTACAGATTTTGTCCATTCAGTATGATATTGGCTGTGGGTTTGTCATAAATGGCTCTTATTATTTTGAGGTATGTTTCATCATTATTGAGTTTATTGAGAGTTTTTAACATGAAGGAATGTTGAATTTTATGAAAAGCCTTTTCTGTGTCTATTGAGGTAATCATGTGGTTTTTGTCTTTAGTTCTGTTTATGTAATTAATTTGCATATGTTGAACTAGCCTTGCACCTCAGGGATGAATCTATCTTGATCTTGGTGGATAAGCTTTTTGCTGCTACTGGATTCAGATTGGCAGTATTTTATTGAGGATTTTTACGTCCATGTTCATCAGGGACATTGACCTGAAGTTTTCTTTTTTTGCTATGTCTCTGCCAGGTTTTGGCATCAGGATTGTGCTGACCTCATAAATGAGTTAGGGAGAAGTTCCTCCTTTTCAATTATTTTAACAGTTTTAAAATAATTGGCACCAGCTCCTTTTTGTACCTGTGGTAGAATTCAGCTGCAAATCCATTTGGTCCTATGCTTTTTTTTGGTTGGTAGGCTATTTATTTTTTATTTATTTATTTGTTTTTTTGAAGAAAGACAGACAGAAAGAAAAAGAATAAAAAAAAAAAAGAAAAAGAAAAAAAAAAGAATAAAGGAGAGGAAGAAAGAGGAAGAGGGAGAGAGAACAGGGGTGTTGCTTTATTGCCCAGGCTAGAATGCAGTTTAAAAATGGGTATGCCTGTAATTGTGTTTAATAATAGAGACATTAAAAAAAATGAGGGAAGAAAATAATTAACAAGCAGCCAACCAATATTTCATTTAAACCTGTAAATACGTGTGATGTAGTACTGATAAGAGTGTATATTTTGTGTTTTTTAAAGTGGAGAGTTCTATGAATGTTAATTAAGTCTACTTGTTCTGGATCTGAGTTCAAGTCCTGAATATCGATGTTAACTTTCTGTCTCATTGATCTGTAAGTCTCCCACTATTATTGTGTGGGAGTCCAAGTCTCTTTATAAGTCTTATATATCTGGGTATTTCTGTATTGGGTGCGTATATATTTAGGATCTTTAGCTCTTCTTGTTACATTGATCCTTTTATCTTTATGTAATATCCTTCTTTGCTTCTTTTGATCTTTATTGCTTTGAAGTCTATTTTATCAGCAAAAATTGCAACTCCTGCTTTCTATTTATTTATTTTAGCTCTCCATTTGGTTGGTAAATTTTTCTCCATCCCTTTGTTTTGAGTCTTTGTGTATCCTTGCATGTGAGATGGATCTGGATGTAGCATACCAATGGGTCTTGCCTTTTTTTGCCTGTCTGTGTCTTTGGATTGGGGGATTTAGTCGATTTAAATTTAGAATTAATAACAATATATGTGAGTTTGATACTGTCATTTAATGTTGGCTGGCTGTTTTGCCCAATAGTTGATGCAATTTCTTAATTATATTGATGTTCTTTATTTTTTAGTATTTTTTAGAAAGGCTGATACTGGTTGTTCCTTTCTATTAGTAGTGGTTCTTTCAGAAGCTCTTGTAAAGCAGGCCTGGTGGTGATGAAATCTCTGAGTGCTTGCTTGTTCACAAAAGATTTTATTTTTCCTTCGCTTATGAAGCTTAGTTTGGCTGGATGTAAAATTCTGGGTTGAAAGTTCTTTCCTTTAAGGGTGTTGAATATTGGCCCCCACTCTCTTCTGTCTTGTAGGGTTTCTGCTGAGAGATCTGCTGTGAGTCTGATGGGCTTCCCTTTATGGGTAACCTGACCTTTCTCTCTGGCTGCCCTCAGTATTTTCTCTTTCATTTCAACCCTGGCGAATCTGACGATTATGTGCCTTGAGGTTGGTCTTCTTGAGGAAGATCTTTGTGGTGTTCTCTGTATTACCTGGAGTTGAATATTGTCCTGCCTTGCTAGATTGGGAAAGTTTTCCTGAATAATATCCTGAAGCGTATTTTCCAGCTTGGATTGATTCTCTTCGTCACATTCAGGTACCTATCAAACGTAGATTAGGTCTTTTCACATAGTCCCATATTTCTTGGAGACTTTGCTCATTCTTTTTTATCCTTTTTTCTCTAATCTTGTCTTTTTGTTTTATTTCATGAAGTTGGTCTTCGACCTCTGATAACTTTTCTTCTACTTGATCAATTCGGCTGTTAAAACTTGTGCATAGTTCGCAAAGTTCTCGTGTTGTATTTTTCAGCTCCATTAATTCACTTATATTCCTCTCTAAATTGTGTGTTATTTTTAACATTTCGTCAAACCTTTTTTCAAAGTTCTTAGTTTCTTTGCATTGGGTTAGAACAAGTTCTTTTAATTCCCAGAAGTTTCTTATCCTGCTTCTGCTAATGGAACACAGTCTTTCTCCATCAGGCCTTGTTCTGTTGCTGATGAGGAACTGTGATCCCCTGTAGAGGGAGAGGCATTCTGATTTTGGGTATTCTCAGCCTTTTTAGGCTGGTTTCTTCCCTTCGTTATAAATTTATCCATCTGTGGTCTTTATAATTATCGTCTTTATAGTTGGGTTTCTGAATGGACGTCCAACTTGTTGATTCCCGGCGCTAGAATCTGAGCAACCCACTGCGCCGGCCAAAACAGTGGCTTTAAGATTGACGGTGCTTTTCTGACTCTGCACCAAGAACCGCCGCTCCAAGGCAGCGGCAAAACCGCCTCGTCGGCCTCAAGAGTCGCGCTGGCGACACGTGGGGCTTCTCCACTGGGAATCTCCTGGTGCGTGAGCAACAAAAATTGATCTGAAAGTGTGGCGTCCTCTCGTTCTCTGCTCTTTCAGTGGGAGCTGCAATCCTGAGCTGCTAGTGATCAGCCATCTTGGATCTCTCTCTCTGAAACGTTGGTAGGCTATTTATTACTGCGTCAATTTCAGAATTTGTTATTGGTTTATTTAGGGATTCAACTTTTCCTGCTTCAGTCTTGGGAGAGTGTATGTGTCCAATAATGTATCAATTTCTTCTAGATTTTCTGATTTATGGGCCTAGAGATGTTTATAGAAATTCTCTGATGGTTATATTTCTGTGGGGTCAGTGATGATATCCCCTTTACATTTTTTAATTGTGTTTATTTGATTCTTCTCTCTTTTCTTCGTTAGTGTAGCTAGCAGGCTATTTATTGTATTCATTTTTTCAAAAAGCCACCTTCTGGATTCATTTCATGTTCCTATATCCTTCTGTTCCACTCTGAACTTGGTTATTTCTTGTCTTCTGCTAGCTTTTGGGGGTTTGTTTGCTCTTGATTCTCTAGTTCTTTTGGTTGTCATGTTAGGGTGTCAATTTGAGATCTTTCTAACTTTTTGATGTGGGCATTTAGTACTATAAATATCCCTGTTAACACTGCTTTAGCAGCATCCCAGAAATTCTGGAATGTTGCCTCTGTTCTCAGTGGTTCTGAACAACTTCTTGACTTCTGCTTTAACGTCATTCCCAATAGGTAATTTTTCGATCCTCCTCCTCCTCTCTACCTCCGCCATCAAGAAGGCCTCAGTTTTCATTGTTCTCTTCTTTGTGTCCATATGTACTCAGTGTTTAGCTCCTGCTTGTAAGTGATAACACACAATACTTGGTTTTCTGTTCCTATTTTAGTTCACTTAGGATAATGGCCTCCAGCTGCATCCATGTTGCTGCAAAGGACGCTGTCTCATTCTTTTTTATGGCTGCATAGTATTCCATGGTGTATATGTACCACATTTTCTTTACCCAGTCTACTATTGTTGGGCATTTAGGTTGATTCCATGTCTTCACTATTGTGAACAGTGCTGCAATGAACATATGTGTACATGTGTCTTTATGGTAGAATGATTTATATTCTTTGGGTATATACCTAATGATGGGACTGCTACATTGAATGGTAATTCTACTTTGAGTTCATTGAGAAATTACCAGACTGTTTTCACAATGGCTGAACTAACTTACATTCCCACCAGCAGTGAGTATATATGCATTCCTTTTTTTCTGCAACCTCACCAGCATCTGCTATTTTTTTCACTTTTTAATAATAGCTATTCTGACTTGTGTGAAATGGCATCTTGTGGTTTTGATTTGCATTTCTCTAACAATTAGTGATGTTGAGCATTTTTTCATATGCTTATTTCCTGCATGTATATCTTTTGAAAAGTGTCTGGCTCCATATGAATTTTTAAATAGTTTTCTCTAATTTTGTGAAGAATGTCATTTATAGTTTGATAGGAATAGCATTAAATCTATAAATTGTGATGGGCAGTATGACCATTTAAACAATATTGATTCTTCCTATCTATAAGCATGGGATGTTTTTCCATTTGTGTGTGTCATCTCTTATTTCTTTGGAAAGTGTTTTGTAATTCTCATTGCAGAGATCTTTTACCTTTCTGGTTAGATGTATTGCTAGATATTTTATTCTTTTTGTGATTATTATGAATAGGATTGCATTCCTGACTGGGCTCTGCGCTTGGATGTTGTTAATGTAGGAATGCTACTAATATTTGTTCATTTATTTTGTATTCTGAAACTTTGCTGAAATTGTTTACCAGATCAACTAGTTTTTGAGCAGAGACTATGGGGTTTTGTAGGCATAGAATCATATCATCTGCAAACAGGGATAGTTTGACTGCCTCTCTTATTTGTATGCCTTTTATTTTTTATCTTGCCTGCTTGCTCTGGCCAGGACTTCTAATACCATGTTGAATAGGAGTGGTGAGCGAGAGCATCTTTGTCTTGTTCTGGTTTTCAAGAGGAATGCGTCTAGCTTTTGCCCATTTAGTATGATGTTGGTTGTGGGTTTATCATAGATGGCTCTTATTATTTTGAGGTATGTCTTGCAATGCCTAGTTAGCTGAGGATTTTTAGCATAAAGAAACGTTAAATTTTATTGAAAACCCTTTCTGCATCTGTTGAGATAATCATGTGGTTTTTGTTTTTAGTCTGTTTATGTGATGAATCACATTTTTTGATTTGCATATGTTGAACCAACCTTGCATCCCAGGGATAAAGCCTACTTGATTATGATGGATTACCTTTTTGATATGCTGCTGGATTTGGTTGACTAGTATTTTGTTGAGGATTTTTGCATCTATGTTCATCAAGGATATCGACCTGAAGCTTTATTTTTGGTTGTGTCTCTGCCACGTTTTGGTATCAGGATAATGCTGGCATCATGGAATGAGTTAGGGAGGATTACCTCTTCCTTATGACTAATATGTTTATTTTTTTTGCCCCATGTGACAATTTCTTACAATAATCTTGTGTTATCAGAGTCATGGGGAATGAGAAAAGGGGCTGTGTCTATACTTGGGAAAGAGTTTCAAGATGACAACAGGGACTCAAAGAAACAGTCTGGCATAATTATCTTGAGAGAAGTAACTACAATCACTCATCTGGGAATTTTCAGCTATATTTGGTAAGAAACTGGATTTCCCTCAGTAATGCAGAATGGGACTAAGATTTTTTCGAATATACTTCTAAAAATAACTTAAAGGGGCAATACATTTGTCTGGGGACAAGGAGGACCAATGAAAGACTTTTGGATTTGGACTTAAGATCTGTGGCAACATCCAAACTATCAGTTTCAGAGGCCTGATGTCATATTGTAGGGTCTTAAGGACAGGGTCTGAGCTTGCTTATGTATATTTAAATGGTGGCGAGGACAAAAAGCAGTGGAATGCAACTATTCAAGTAAAACAGGCATTACTGTTATCATGATCACTTGGTCAAGAAATTTGGCAACAGCTACAGGATTGAGCAAGGATCCCCTTGTGTGTTTGATTTCAAGATACGATGGAGGTGTATACGCTTGAATAGCAACAAAGAAGACACCAAGGGAAACTAAAGATGTTGAAGAGGAAGGGCATAGGTGTCAGCCCATGGAGATAAGAATAATAGGTGTCATTTTAGATGAGTGGTCTTGAAACATTTCTGATTGTGCCATTCCTATCAGTAATATCTTTTTGAGGGTTTATTCTAGATACAAGTATGTTCAGTTATTTATAAATTGCTTGCTTGTGCTATTTTTTCATGCATTATGAAATTGTGCAAGAATATGGATATTCTTAAAGGATGATAAAAAATAAAATATTTTAAAATAGCTTTATTTATGATATTTATGAAACTTTGGACTCGAAATATTATTTATATCTATCATATTATATTAGTAATACTAATAATTATAGTTTTAGTGGCAGCAAAGTGACAGTTTATGCTTCCCTATTTTTGAAAATCTTGATTTAATGTTTTCTATCATGGCAAATAAAAAGTCTGGTTCTAATTTCAGCTTATTTTGATACTTGATTTTATGTCTGTCACAGCTGAAAAAAATACCTCACAAAGCCACGTGGATCCAACTAAAAGGAGTATATAATTTGCTTTGCTTACTAAATCACGATACTCATTTTTCACTCACACCCATCAATTATGCAAGAGTTGTTATTGAAATTCAGGTAGGAAATTTCCATCTTCCCCGATGTCAAGTATTTGTTCTTACAAACTAGGTCTAAGTTTATATCTACATTTTTAACAAATGAGTTTGTAACCTACTTAAATTTTTTGTTTAGAAAAAACTTTCTTTATTGAGTGATAATTTGCACAGTAAAAATACTGATCTTAAGCTCAATCAAGAATTTTTAAGCAGTAGAAAATTCAGTTTCCGAATTTTTTAAGTGTGTAGATATGGCTGTTTTTACAGGTGAGAAATAGAAATTGTTTGGAGCAGTCATGAAATAATTGTAGAAAAATTCCCAAACCAATTTAAAAATAATTCCCCCATAATAGAAATATTAGGTTGGTGCAAAAGTAATTGTGGTTTTTGCCATTACTTTTTTTTTTTTTTTTTGAGACGGAGTTTCGCTCTTGTTGCCCAGGCTGGAGTGCAATGGTGCGATCTCGGCTCACCGCAACCTCCGCCTCCTGTGTTCAGGCAATTCTCCTGCCTCAGCCTCCTGAGTAGCTAGGATTACAGGCACACGCCACCGTGCCCAGCTGAATTTTTGTATTTTTAGTAGAGACGGGGTTTCACCATGTTGACCAGGATGGTCTCGATCTCTTGACCTCGTGATCCACCCGCCTCGGCCTCCCAAAGTGCTGGGATTACAGGCATGAGCCACCGCACCCGGCCAATTTTTTTTTATTTTATTTTATTTTTTTGAGACGGAGTTTCGCTCTTGTTACCCAGGCTGGAGTGCAATGGCGCGATCTCAGCTCACCGCAACCTCTGCCTCCTGAGTTCAGGCAATTCTCCTGCCCCAGCCTCCTAAGTAGCTGGGACTACAGGCACGCGCCACCATGCCCAGCTAATTTTTTGTAGTTTTAGTAGAGACGGGGTTTCACCATGTTGACCAGGATGGTCTTGATCTCTTGACCTTGTGATCCACGTGCCTCGGCCTCCCACAGTGCTGGGATTACAGGCTTGAGCCACTGCGCCCGGCTGCCATTACTTTTAATTTATATTTCTAAATATGTATTTTTAAAAACAATAACTTTTAAGCTCATTGTTAAAAATCATATTTACCTTGAAAAAATCAATTAAATGTATTTACTTATCTTTTTTATGTATATACTTTAAGTTCTGAGATACATGTGCAGAATGTGCAGGTTTGTTAAATAGCTATACACATGCCATGGTGGTTTGCTGCACCCATCAACCCATCATCTACATTAGGCATTTCTTCTAATGCTATCCCTCCTCTAGCCCCCACCCCCTAACAGGCCCTGGTGTGTGATGTTCCCCTCCCTGTGTCCATATGTTCTCATTGTTCAACTCCCACTTATGAGTGGGAACATGTGGTATTTAGTTTGCTGTTCCTGTGTTAGTTTGATGAGAATGATGGCTTCCAGCTTAATTCATGTCCCTGCCAAGGACATGAACTCATCCTTTTTTATAGTTGCATAGTATTCCACAGTGTCTATGTGCTATATTTTCTTTATCCCATCTGTCATAGATGGACACTTGGGTTGGTTACAAGTCTTTGCTATTGTGAATAGTGCTACAATAAACATATGA
Source organism: Sapajus apella (assembly GCF_009761245.1). Classification (NCBI taxonomy): domain Eukaryota; kingdom Metazoa; phylum Chordata; class Mammalia; order Primates; family Cebidae; genus Sapajus; species Sapajus apella. The sequence continues at coordinate 16,180,764 of NW_022436945.1, forward strand.
GTGCATGTGTCTTTAAAGTAGAATGATTTATAATTCTTTGGGTGTATACCTAGTAATGGGATTGCTGCATCAAATGGCATTTCTATTTCTAGATCCTTGAGGAATTGCCACACTGTCTTGCACAATGGTTGAACCAATTTACACTCCCACTAACAGTGTAGAAGTGTTCCTATTTCTCCACTTTCTCTCCAGCAGCTCTTGTTTCTTGACTTTTTAATGAGCCCCATTCTAACTGGAATGAGATGGTATCTCATCGTGGTTTTGATTTGCACTTCTCTAATGACCAGTGATGATAAGCTTTTTTTATATATTTGTTCGCTGCATAAATGTCTTCTTTTGAGAAGTGTCTGTTCATATCCTTCACCCACTTTTTGATTGTGTTATTTGTTCTTTTTTTGTAAATTTGTTTAAGTTCCTGTAGATTTTGGGTATTGGCTCTTTGTTAGATGGATAGATTGCAAAGATTTTCTCCCATTCTGTAGGTTGCCTGTTCACTCTGATGATAATTTCTTTTGCTGTGCAGGAGCTCTTTATTTTAGTTAGATTCCATTTGTCAATTTTGGCTTTTGTTGCATTGCTTTTGGTGTTTTAATCAGGAAGTCTTTGCCCATGCCTATGTCCTAAATGGTATTGCCTAGGTTTTCTTCTAGGGTTTTTGTGGTATAGGTCTCACATTTAAGTATTTAACCCATTATACATTTTTGTATAATGTGTAAGGAAGGGGCCCAGTTTCAGTTTTTTGCATATGGCTAGCCAGTTTTCCCAATACCATGTATTATATTGGGAATCCTTTTCCCATTGCTTGTTTTTGTCAGGTTTGTCAAAGATCAGATGGTTGTAGATGTGCGGCATTATTTCTGAGGCCTCTGTTCTGTTCCATTGGTCTATATATCTGTTTTGGTACCAGTAACATGCTGTTTTGGTTACTGTAGTCTTGTAGTATAGTTTGAAGTCAGGTAGCAGCAGCACATAAGGTATTAGATAGCAGAGACTAGGTATTATGTCAGGCATCAGAGACTAGGATTACAACCCCTGCTTTTTTCTTTTCTTTTCATTTGCTTGATAAATATTCTTCCATCCCTTCATTTTGAGCTCATATGTGTCTTCGCCCATGAGATAGGTCTCCTGAACACAGTACACTGATGGGTCTTGACTCTATCCAATTTGCCAGTCTGTGACGTTTAATTGTGGCATTTAGCCCATTTACATCTAAGATTAATATTGTTATGTGTGAATTTGATCCTGTCATTATGATGCTAGCTGGTTATTTTGCCTGTTAATTGATGCAGTTTCTTCATAGTGCTAACAGTCTTTACCATTTGATATGTTTTTGCAGTGACTGGTACCTGTTTTTCCTTTTCATATTTAGTGCTTTTTTCAGGAGCTCTTGTCAGGCACGCCTGGTGCTAACAAAATCTCTCAGCATTTGTTTGTCCGTAAAGGATTTTATGTCTCCTTCGCTTATGAAGCTTAGTTTGGCTGGATATGAGATTCTGGGTTAAAATTATTTTCTTTCAGAATGTTGAATATTGGCTCCCACTGTCTTCTGGCTTGTAGAGTTTCTACAGAGAGATCCACTGTTAGTCTGGTGAGCTTCCCTTTGTGGGTAACTCCACCTTTCTTTCTGGCTGTCCTTAACATTTTTTTCCTTCATTTCAACCTTGGTGAATCTGACAATTATGTGTCTTGGAGTTGTTCTTCTCAAGGAATATCTTTGAGGTGTCCTCCGTATTTCCTGAATTTGAATTTTGGTTTGTCTTGCCAGGCTGAGGAAGTTCTCCTGGATAATATCCTGAAGAGTGTTTTCCAACTTGATTTCATTTTCCCTGTCACTTTCAGGTAAACCAATCAAATGTAGGTTTGGTCTTTTTACATAGTCCCATATTTTTGGAGGCTTTTGTTCGTTCTATTTCATTCTTTTTTCTCTAATTTTGTCTTCATGTTTTATTTCAAAAGTTGATCTCCATTCTCTGATATCCTTTCTTCCACTTGATCGATTTGGCAATTGATACTTGTGTATGCTTCACGAAGTTCTTGTGCTGTGCTTTTCAGCTCCATTAGGTCATTTATGTTCTTCTCTAAACTGGTTATTCTAGTTAGCAATTACACTAACCTTTTTTCAAAGTTCTTAGCTTTCTTGCCTTGGGTTAGAACATGCTCCTTTAGCTCAGAGGAATTTGTTATTACCCACCTCCTGAAGCCTGCTTCTGTCAATTTGTCAAACTCATTCTCCATCCAGTTTTGTTCCCTTGCTGCTGAGGAGTTGTGGTCCTTTGGAGGAGAAGAGACATTCTGGTTTTTGGAATTTTCAGCCGTTTTGTGCTGTTTTTTCCTCATTTTCATGGATTTATCTACATTTGGTCTTTGATGTTGGTGACCTTTGGATGGCGTTTCTGTGTGGATAACCTTTTCGTTGATGTTGATGCTATTCATTTCTGTTTGTTAGTTTTCCTTCTAACAGTCAGGTCCCTCTGCTGCAGGTCTGCTGGAGTTTGCTGGAGGTCTACTCCAGACCCTGTTTGAATGGGTATCACCAGAGAAGACTACAGATCAGTAAAGATTTCTGCCTTTTCCTTCCTCTGGAAGCTTTGTCCCAGAGGGACACCTGCCAGATGCCAGCCACAGCTCTCCTGCATGAGGTGCCTGTCGACCCCTGCTAGAGGTGTCTCTCAGTCTAGAGGCATAGGGGTCAGGGACCCACTTGAGGCAGTCTGTTCCTTAGCAGAGCTCAAGTGCTGTGCTAGGAGATCCACTGCTCTCTTCAGAGATGAAAGGCAGGAACGTTAAGTCTGTTAAAGCTGTGTTCACAGCCATCCCTTTCCCTGGTGCTCTGTCCCAAGGAGATGGGAGTTTTATCTATGAGCCCCTGACTGGAGCTGCTGCCTTTCCTTTAGAGATGCCCTGCCCTGAGAGGAGGGATCTAGAGAGGCAGTCTGGCTACAGGGGCTTTGCCAAGCTGTAGTGGGCTCTGCCCACTACAAACTTCCCCCTGGATTTGATTACACTGTGAGGGGAAAACCACCTTTTCAATCCTCAGTATTGACACCCCTCACCCCACCAGACTCAAGTGTCCCAGGTTGACTTCAGTCTGCTGTGCTTGCAGCAAGAATTTCAAGCCAGTGGATCTTAGCTTACTGGGCTCCATGGGGGAGGGATCCACTGAGCTAGACCACTTTGCTCCCTGGCTTCAGCCCCCTTTCCAGGGGAGTGAATTGTTCTGTCTCGCTGGTGTTCCAGGTGCCACTGGGGTATGAAAAAATACTTTTGCAGCTAGCTTGGTGTCTGCCAGAATGGCCGCCCAGTTTTGTGCTTGAAACCCAGGGCCCTGGTGGTGTAGGTACCCAAGGGAATCTCCTGGTTTGCTGATTGGGAAGACTGTGGGAAAAGTGCAGTATCTGGGCCAGAATTCACCATTCCTCATGGCACAGTCCCTCAAGGCTTCCCTTGGCTAGGGGAGGGAGTTCCCTGATCTCTTGTGCTTCCTGGGTGAGGCAACACCCCACCTACTTCACCTCGCCCTCTGTGGACTACACCCACTGTCTAACCAGTCCCATGAGATGAGCTGGGTACCTCAGTTGGAAATGCAAAAATCACCCACCTCTGCATTGATCTCACTGGGAGCTGCAGACCGGAACTGTTCCTTTTTGGCCATCTTGCCAGCTACCCTACTTATCTTAAAAATAACCAGTGAGGTTGCATTCCAGTGGCATTTACTTGTCATCACAGAAAAGTTTAGCAAATTTCGAGTATTTATGTTTTTCATAAAGGAAAAATGAACAAGATATTTATGTTTGGCATTGATCGTACCTTGAGATAACCACATCATACATGGGGTGCTGTGTTAGCCTGTTGTTGCTGCAGTGATCACAAACAGGATCTCAATGGCCTCTGGCTTAAACATGATCTCTTGCTCACAGGTCTGGGGCAACTCTGCTTCCAGCTGTGGGTGATTGGGATTGATGCCAGGTGGCAGACCTGCTGCATGCATCTTATTCTAGAGATCAGGCTAATGGGTACCAACTCCCAGGGAATATGGGGGACATGACAATTGCAGAAGTGAGCAGAGTCAAGCCAAACTGGCAAGCGTATTTCAAGCCTCTGCTCCTGCAACAACCTCTAATATCCCATTGGCCAAAATGAGTCCCACAGTAAGCCCAAAGTCAAGGGTGGTAAGAACATTCCACCGACCATGAGTCTATGTCAAGGGTATGGAATTTTTTAGCAGAAAAATAAAGAACTGAGACCAATAATTTAGTTCACCACAGGTTCCCAAATATGTTGTGGTCACACCTCATCTCACTAAAGCATACTTACACAAATTCCATTAAAAAAATTTATTTTTGTGATCTCTCCTCAAATGTGTTCATTTATTCCCATCAAAGCTCTTGCCCTATCTGGAGTTACACTAACACAGTGTATTAGAACATTTTCAGGCTGCTGATAAAGACATGCTCAAGACTGGGTAATTTATAAAGAAAAAGAGGTTCAATGGACTCACAGTTTTGCATGGCTGGGGAGGCCTTGCAACCATGGCGAAAGGCAAAAGACGCATCTTACGTGGTGGCAGACAAGAGAGAATCAGAGTCTAGTGAAAGGGGAAGCTATCCCCATAATTCAATTATCTCCCACAGGTCCCTCCCACAACACATGGGAATTATGGGAGCCACAATTCAAGATGAGATTTGGGTGGGGACACAGCCAAACCATATCACACAGGTAAAACAGGTGTTAGTGTGGCTTTTTTCCTCTTTTTAAATGAAAGTCATTTTCTACTGAATTAACTATGAATTTTTGTATTAGACACCTTTCCTTAGAGGTTCACACACCCAAACGTAGTCCTTCCTACATTTATTACTAAAACAGAATGTTGCAAACTGTCCAGTGAAGCCTGCTGGCAACATCTGTGCTTTCCACCAACAGAATTATAAACCTCCCAAACCATTTACTTTGTGCCAATTCTAATTTGGTCCATTTTATAACAGTGGGTTTTTTTGTACATCTTCCAACAATATTTTATGACAGATGAATATGTATTTGTTTGTAACAGTAGTGTTATTTTCAGTGTATTGTTTCAGCAGTTTTCACCACCATGGGAAAAATGAGTATCTCCTCCAGTTCTGTGTGGCTTGCTTGGTTTCAGTTTTAAGACATCTCATATGGCCATTCTAAATATTTACCATTCAATTTTGTGAAATATTATAGAGTACTAGGTTGATATCACATGATTTAAAATACTGCTGAAAAGTGGTAGGGGTCATTAATGTTTTACCTTGTTGGTTTTTTATTGTGGTACAACACATGTAAAATTATCATTTTAACCATTTTTAAGTATATATACAGTTCAGCAATATTACATACATTTATATTGTTGTGTAAAACATCACCACAGGCGTCCATCTCCAGAACTCTTTTCACCTTGTAAAAATCAAACTCTATATCTACCCATTCTTCCTTCACCTATTCTCTGGCAATTGCCATTTTATTTTCTGTCCCTATGATTATGACTACCATAAATACCTCATGTAAGTGGAATCATAGAGCATTTTTCTTTTTGTGATTGTCTTCTTTTGCTTAGCCTAATATCCTCAAGTTTCACTCATGTTTAGCATATCTCAGAATTTCCTTCCCTTTTAAGGCTAAATAATATTTTATAGTATAGTATTTTATAGTATAGCACCATATTTTATGTACACATTCATCTGTTAATGAACGCTTAAGCTGCTTCCATGTTTTAGCTACTGTGAATGATGCCAGAGGAACATGGATTTACAAATATTTCTTTGATATTCTGCTTTCAATTATTTTGCATATGTATGCATAAGTTGAATTGATGCATCATATGGTAATTCTATTTTAATCTTTCGAGAGGCAAGCATACTGTTTTTTACAACAGCTGTACCATTTTGGATTCAACAATAACACATTGGGCTTCCAATTTCTGCACATTTTCGCCAACACTTAGTGAGTGTGTGTGTGTGTGTGTGTGTGTGGCTTTTTTTGGATCGTAGGTGTCCTAACGGGTGTGATGGAATAGTGTCTCTTTGTAGTTTTGATTTACATTCCTCTAATTATTGGTCATGTCAAGAATCTTTTTATATGCCTATTGGTCGTTCATATGTCTTCTTTGGAGAAGTGTTTATTCAATTCCTTTGCCCATTTTTGAATTGCGTTTTTAAATTTTTTGTTGTTGAGTTTTAGGAGCTCTCTGTATAATCTGGATATTAATGCCTTAGCAGATATATGAATTACAAATATTTTCTCCCATTCTGTGAGTTGCCTTCTTACCTGGTAATGTCTTTTGACATGTAACATTTTTAAACTTTGATGAAGTTCAATTTTCTGTTTTTTTTTTTTTTTTTTAATTGCTTATGCCCCTGGTATCTTACCCAAGAAACAATTTCCAAATCCAGTTTCGTGAAGCCGTATGCTTTCTTCTAAGAGTTTTATTAAGTTTTAGGTATTACATTTAGTCTTCAATTCATTTTTATTTAACTTTTGTATACGTGTTAAGAGTCCAACTCCACTTTTTGCAAGTGGATTTCCAGATATGCCAGCAAGGACACGAATGACCTTGCCCCACTTGTCCGAAAACTATTTGACCTTGTACAGGAGGGTTTATTTCTGGGCTATCTCTTCCACTGGTCTATATGTCTGTCTTTATGCCATTGTCACACAGTTTGTTTATTATAGCTTTGTAGTAAGTTTTGAAACAGGAACTGCGAGTCCTCCAGCATTGCTCTTCCTTTTCAAGATTGTTTTAGCTATTTGTGGTCTTTGGAGATTCTATATGAACTTTAGGATGAATTTTTCTATTTCTTTGAAAGACAGTATCGAAATTCTCATAGGGAGTGCATTGTACTGGTAGATCACTTGGATAGTATTGACATCCTAAAAAATTAAGTCTTCCAATCTGTGAACATATCTTTTCATTTATTTATGTCTTTTCTAATTTCTTTCAGCAATGTTTTGTAGTTTTCATTGTACAAACATTTTACCTTCTTGGTTAAGGCAATCCCAAATATTTTATTTTTTTGATGCTATTATAAATGGAATAGTTTTCATAATTTATTTTTTGGATTGTTCATTTGTTAGTGTATAGAAATGCAACTAATTTTGTATGTTGTCTTTGTATTCAGCTACTTTGATGGCTTTGTTTATTCCAACAATAATTCGTGGAATATTTAAAGTTTTCCATATATAAGATTATGTCGTCTGTGAATGAAGATAATTTAACTTCTTCCTTTCCAATTTGGATGCTTTTTTCTTTTTTGGAAATAAGTTTTCCTTCCTGTTAAATACAATAGAGAAAATCAGCCAAATCAAGTATTTTGTTTAATACAATAATACATTTGGGGGCAATTTTTTAAAAATTAGAAAGGAGACAATACAAATGAATATATTAAGATGAAACAAAACAGGGAAAATAAACTAAGATAAAGCAGATATCAAAACAATAAAAGAATCATATGAACTTTATACAAATAAATTTGAACATTTATACAAAATGAACAATTTCCAAGGAAAATATAATTTTGCATAACTGAGTCAGAAATAGAAAACCAAAGGGACTTATAATCATTAAAGACACTGAATTTATAATTACATAAAACTCTATTCTACCACCCCTAAAAAAGGAAGAGGAGAAAATGGAGAAGGGGAAAGTGAAGAACTACCACCAGTTCAAAACGATTTTAATAGCGAGTTCTACCAAATATTGGAACAGGTAAATCCAATCTTAAACAATGATGATTCCAAACAATTCAGACCACTTAGATTGTTCTCAAAGATGATTTAACTTTCTTCTCTGAGGAAGAACAATTCTGTTTCTTCTTAATTTCTTGAATATGCTTTGGTACTTTTACTTTCTTTTCACTCAGCATTCAAAGGGAGGAGAATGGGCTAAAAAATATTATTCCATTATCTAATGGAACAATGGTCAATATGAAATCAGATACACACACACACACACACACACACACACACACACACCCTTTATTTTAAAGGGAGTATGAATATGGATTTTTTTATTTCCTTTTCTTGCCTATTTGCCCTGGCTAGAACTTTCAGTACTGTATCTACTGGAATGATGAATGCAGATGTCCCTGTCTTTGGCCTGATCTTAGAGGAAAAGCTTTTGGTCTTTAACTTTTGAGTAGTATATTCACTGTACATTTTTCATATATGACTTTTATTATGTCGAGGTAATTTTCTTTTATTTCTAGTTTGTTGAAGGTTTTTGTCATGAAATAATGTTGAATTTTGTCAAATGCTTTTTCTGCATCAATCGAGGTGATAATTTGGGTTTTTCCTCTTTAATTTTAGTACTTGAGTATATTACATTTATCAATTTTAATCTGTTGAACAATCTTCTCATTCCACTTGGAAGTGGTATACATTCCTTTTAATACGTTCCATTTTCAGGTATTCTGCTGAGAATTTTTGCATCTATATTCATAAGAAATATTGGCCTGTAGTTTTCTTTTCTTGTAGTGTCATTGTCTGACCTTGGTATGACATTTCTTTGCGTTCTCATTTCTTTAACTTTATGGAAAAGTTTGAGAAGAATTGGTGTTAACTCTTGTTTAAATGTTTAAAAGAACTCACTAGTAAAGCCATCAGGTCCTGGGCTTTCTTTGTTGAGAGATTTTTAAATTACTGATATAAACTCCTTACTCATTATAGATCTGTTCATATTTCTATTTCTTTATGATTTGGTCTTGGTAGGTTTGTGTTTCTAGGAATTTGTCCATATCATCTAGGTTATTCAATTTGTTATAATATAGTAGCCCATGTAATCCTTTTTATTCTGTAGAATTAGTAGTAAAGTTCCCAGTTTCATTTTTGATTTTAGTAATTTGAGTCTCTCTTTTTTTCTCTTGGTTAATCTAGCTAAATGTTTGTCAATTTTGTTGATCTATTCAAACAACGAATCTTTGGTTTTATTGATTTTCTCTATTGTTTTTCTATTTTCTATTTCATTTATCTCTGCTTAACTCTTATTTCCTTCCTTCTAGGTTTGGATTTAATCTTTTTCTAGCTTCATAAATGGTAAAGTTACACTGTTGATTTGAGTTCTGCTTTTTAATATAAGTGTTTATAGCTATATATTTCCTCCTGAGCACTACTTTCTCTGTGTTCCACAGTTTTGGTGTGCCATAATTTTGTTTTCATTCATCTCTAAGTACTGAAAATTTTCCCTTGTGATTTCCTCTTGAATCCATAGGTTGTTGAGTGTGCTGTTGGCCAGGGCAGTGGTTCATACCTATAATTCCAGCCCTTTGGGAGGCTGAGGTGGGAGGATTGCCTGAGGCCAGGATTTTGAGACCAGCCTGGGCAACATAGCAAGACCCCATCTCTACCAAAAAAAAAAAAAAAAAAAGTAATAACCAGGCATGGTGGTGGGCAGTTGTGTTCCTAACTACTCAGGAGGCTGAAGTGGGAGGACTTCTTGAGCCCAGGAGTTCAAGGCTGCAGTGAGCTATGATTAAGCCACTGCACGGTACTCTAGCTGGGTGACAGAATAAGATCTTAACTCAAAAAAATTATGATGTTTAATTTTAAATAATCTAGCTTTTCCAATTTTCCCTCTGTTGCTAATTTTTAATTTCATTCACTTATAGCTGGAGAACATACTTTTTAGATACCTATCATTTAAAATCTATTAAAACTTAATTTCTGTCCTAATATATGGTGTATCCTGAAAAATGTCTTATGAGTACTTGCAAAGAATGTGTATTCTGTGGTTGTTGGTTAGTGTTCTGTATATATCTGTTAGATCTAGTTGGTTAATTATGCCTTCAGTTCTCTATTTCTTTACTTATCTTCTGTCTAGCTGTTCTGTCAGTTATTCACAGTAAGCTATTAACATCTTCAACTATTATTATAAAAATGTCTATTTCTCCCTTCAATTCTGTTCATTTTTGCTTCATATATTTTGATAATTTGTTATTAGGTATTTAAATGTTTATAGTTGCTTGATCTTCTTACTATATTAAATCTTTTACCAACATATAATGTTCTTCTTTGACTCATAATTTCTTTGATCTGAGTCTATATTGTCTTGGGTGAGTATAGTCACAGATACCACCTTTTGGTTACTATTTACATGAAATATCTTTTTCCAGCCTTTCATTTTCAATCTATTTGTTTCTCTGTATCTAAAGTGGTCTCCTGAAGACAGCGTGTATTTGGATCTTTTAAAAATCCATTTAGCCAGTCTATCTCTTGATTGGAGAATTTAATCCATTCACATTTGACATCATTACTGATAAGAAGGGACTGTTACTACTGTTATTTTCCTGTTTGTTTTATATGTACCTTACAGCATTTCTTTGTCCCTCATTTTCTGCGATACTATCTTTTTTGTGTTTGGTTGTATTTTTTTTTTGTAGTGAAATGTTTTAATTCTCATTTCATTTTTTTGTACATTATATATTTTCTTTTGTCATTACTTTGGAGGTTATATTTAACATCTGCAAGTTATAATGCTCTAATTTGAATGTATACCATTTTAACTTTAGTAACATAAAAATACTCTGCTCCTTTATAACTCTATTCCCATCTCTTTTAGTTATTGATGTCATGATGTTATCTTTTTACATTGTATGCCCTAAAACATAAATTAATATTTTTTTTACTCCATTGGCTACTTCCTAAATTATGTAGAAAACAATATGTGGAATTACAAAAGAAAGTTACAATAATACTTCCCTTTATAATCGCACATGTATTTACCTGCTTGAGATCTTTATTTCTTTATACTGATTCAAGTTACTGTCCAGTGTCCTTTCACTTCACCCTGCAGGATTGCTGCTGCTGAGATAAGAGCTGAAATTGACTGCAATTTACTGTTCTAACCTTCACCTGGAAATTGCAAGCCCTCAATAAACTCCAAAGTTCCAAAATAGTTACATCACACAGTTTTGGCCAGGGTAATTTTTGTGTAGGTGGGAAGACAGATTCCTGGTGGTTCCTACTTTGCTGTCTTCCCATAATTCTTCTTGCCTGCTTAGCCTCTAAAGGTCTTGCAAATTGTGATCCTTCTAAACTATCAGTAACTAATATCTCAACCACAAGGTCCATTTACAATAAGGATTATCATTTACGAAAGTGGATATAAACCTATATTGCAGATAGACATCAATATTTTTGAGAAATTTTGGCCAACTTCTAGCCATATATATTTTTTACAACATTCTTTTACAAATGGACATGTGACTGATAAAGGGCTTGTACTAGGATCCACAAAATAACAGATTTGCCATTCTGTGCGTGTGCCCTTACGTTATTAACATCATAGAGTTGGTCTATGATTTCTCAGTGCATCTTTTTGTTGTTGTTGTTTCATTTGGGAAGGTAATTTCCCAAATGGAAATTTAATTGAAAGTTGAGTACACATCTGTAAATCTGCTTCCCCTGGGTGAAGACTATGTGCCTCACGCTGCTGAAAGTGAACTACTTGTGGCTACCACTGTCAGCTCCTCACGCGATTCTTCCACCAGTACACCTCCCAAGCCGAGTGTGCAACATGGCCAGAGAATAGATGACTGCTTCTAGTAAAGAACAATTGTCTCCACCCAAATGTCATCTTGAATTATAGCTCCCAAAATTCCCATGTGTCATGAGAGGGATCTGGTGAGAAGTAACCGAATCACGGGGGTGGGATTTTCCTGTGCTGTTCTCATGATAGTGAACGAGTCTCACAAGATCCAACGGTTTTATAAATGGGAGTTCCCCTTCACATACTCTCTCTTGCCTGCTGCCATGTAAGATGTGACTTTGCTGCTCATTCACCTTCTGCCATGATTGTGAGGTCTCTCCAGCCATGTGGAACACTGTGAGTCCATTAAACCTCTTTCCTTTATAAATTACCCAGTCTTGGGTATGTCTTTATTAGCAAGGTGAGAACATACTGATACAATAATGAAGCCCAATTTCATTTTAGTAAGATAAATGCCTACAAATAGAACTTCTAATCCTGATCCCACAGTCCTGTTTTGGCGACTGCTAATTCAGGTCAGCAGTGTTGTAGTGGTAAAAAGGTTTATTAATAGAATAGTTTAATTATGTGTTCAAGATTAGGTTCAAGGCAGGGCAGGTGGCTCATGCTTATAATCCCAGCAGTTTGGGAGGCCCAGGTGGGAGAATCACTTGAGCCCAGAAATTTGAAACCAGTCAGGCCAACATAGTGAGACTCTGTGTCTATAAAAACATTAAAAATTATCTAGGCATGATGGCACATGCCTATAGTCCTGGCTACTTGGGAAGCTAAAGTGGGAGGACCACTTGAGCCCAGGAGGTTGAGGCTGCAGTGAGCTGTGATCTCATCACTGCACTCCAGCCTGGGTGACAGAGTGAGACCCTGTGTAAAAAAGGAAAATAAAATAAAAGATTAGGTTCTACTAGCAGGGACTAAAAGGCTACTCCAAAAGGCCAGCTTCCTACACCAAGAAGCCTTCACCTCTTTCTTGGCTATCTATCCCCATGGTAGATTTTCTTCTTGGGCTGGCATCTTTCAGTAAGGTGAGATGTTTTCAGAACAATTCTCATGGTTCAAAAGTGCCTTTTCCTTTCTTTCTTAAGTTTATGTTGTCATTGTGACCTAAACCATATGTAATCTTTATAGTCCCATTAAAAAACTTCTGGAAGTTGTTATGTGTGGCTAAAACTTGTATCTTTGAAAAACGAGCTTTTACTTTTCTTTGCTGATTATGCCAGAACTATCCCCATTGGACTACTGTCAGCTCCGGCAGTGTTGAGAGAGCCATTTAAAATTAAAGTCATTTTTTCCTTCCTGAGCTTAATAGATACCTATTTATGAAGAGAGAGAGAAAGGATCTTTGCATTTCCAGGAAATGGGGAAGATCATGAGACTGTAAGTATGGTTCCAGGCAGAACTGTGACTAATAGAATTTTGTTCCATTCAGGAAATAAGAAAACAACATGAGGAAGGTAAAGAGCAAATTATGAATAGATTTCTGTTTAATAAAGTGTCCAAAGAATTAGACAAGGAACACTAAGCCCATAAAAAGAATGAAGAAAAACTTAACCTGTTGAAGTCACTGGGAAATGGACCAGGTTTGGCTTTAAGCATCCAGCCTTTCCCTGTTATTAGTAATGATCTCTAATGCTTTTACAGCCCTTTGAAATTTACATAGAGCTTTTCTTGGTGCCGTCCTCCTTCTCACATTCTTCCCTGGCTCCCGGGGGCTTTCGTGAGCTCTGATCTCAGAAATGCATTTGCTTAACTCATTCCTAATAAGCAGCTTCAAATCCTTTTTGGAAGAAGACAGGGTCAAATAAAAAAAAATTTCAAACAAAGGAAAGAATGGCTGATAATGTTCAATGTATGACCTTTCCAGAGCCATTTGTATTTTATCAGAACATAAGTTAAACAGATGAATCTCTAATTCTAAAAGTAAGGCAGCAGGAGAGATTTTCTGGAGGGAAGGGAAAACATAGCACTTAGAAGTGTCTTATTTTATATCCCTGAAATAATTTCATATTTAGGAAGCCATTTTGCTTCCTGGCGAGCTATTTCTCTTTCTAGGTCTGCATAGCTGGTAGCATACACTCCTTATATTGGTTGAATTTAATTTTGAGTCCAGATTTTCACACCATCCAAAAATATAAAATCTCAGAATTTTAGAGATTTAGGGAATCTTAGTGTTATTATGGTGAAACCCCTTATTTTACAGATAAGAAAATTGAGAACAAGAAATTCTAAATCATTCTGATTAGTCAGAGCTACAAGATCCAAATGCTTTAATAAGGAAACTGAAAATGGAAGGACTAAACGTTTAGTTGACCAAGAAAATCTCTTGAGATATGTTGTTATTTAGATCTGCAGGCCGAGCATAGTATGCTTTTGTTGTCGTTGCTCCATAAAGGCAGCAGAATTAAGTCTGAGTAGAAGGAGATGTTACTATTCCAGTGCCTATCAATTTGTTATTTTTATCTGTATAATCATGACCTTCTGTCCCTAGTTTAATCATTATTACTTGCATTAATCTTTTTTTATCTTTTCTGAGATGGAGTCTTGCTCTGTCGCCCAGGCTGGAGTGCAGTGGTGCGATCTCGGCTTACTGCAAACTCCACCACCCAGGTTCAAGCAATTCTTCTGCCTCAGCCTCTTGAGTATCTGGGATTACAGGCACCCACCACCATGCCTGGCTAATTTTTGTATTCTTAGTCAAGATGGGGTTTCACCATGTTGGCAAGGCTGGTCTCTAACTCCTGACCTTGTGATCTGCCTGCTTTGGCCTCCCAAAGCGCTGGGATTACAGGCATGAGCCACCTTGCCTGGCCCTGCATTAATCTTTTATATTGTAATTATATTTATGGCACTTAATAGATAGCAGAATACTAGAAATGTCAACTGATGCTTTTTAATAATGGGTTCGTCCATCACATTAGCAAATATCTCCTTTCTTACAATATGGTATTGTTGAGCTGCTGGACTTCTTGTTAGCTTTACACCATCATAGATTTTGTTTTATTATTTTATTTTATTGAGATAGGGTCTTGCTCTGTCACCCAGGCTGGAATACAGTGGCACAATTATGGTTCACTGCAGCTTTGACCTCCTGGACTCAAGTGATCCTCCCACCTCAGCCTCCTGAGTAGCTGGGTCTACAGCTGTGCTACTATGCTCAGCTATTTTTTTTGGTATTGTTTGCAGAGATGTAGGTTTTGCCATGGTGCCCAGGCTGGTCACAAAGTCCTGGGCTCCAGTCATCTTTCCAAAGTGCTGGGATTATAGACATGAGCCATTGTACCCAGCTCATCACAGATTTTTGATGGAAGATCTTGAAAGATCATCTTGTCTAGCCACATCATATTTTCAAATGAGACACAGACCCAAAGGGTTATACCCCTGATTTGGAGCAGAGCTGACATGAGAGTTCAATCATCTTAACCCAAGTCCAGGTCTCTGTCTGCCGTATCACAAGACCCCATTCTATCAGCTCAGAAGCCTTTGGTGGCTCTGGAAAGATATTTATGCCAGATACTTCAAACATAGAGAATATTGACTAGCATGATTCCTTCAGAGTAAATTTCATTTTAAAGAGGACAGGAGATTTAGCAGTTCTTTTCCCAATCTTCATGAGATCATGGGAAATGATCTTAGATGATGTGTTAGTCTCTAAAAGTTTGATTTTTTTTCATTTAGTTCCCTTTTGTTTTGCCTGGCCTCACAAGGAAGGAAAACGCTTGGCTGAAGGATAAAGCCATTAAAATCTTAATAGTCTATTTGTTTTATGTTTTCCTCAGTATTTTCATTTTGTGTTTAAAATTCAGAAGATCATTTTAAGGTGCAAAGGTTACATGCAAGATTAAGATCAAAGAATTCCTGGGAATACTGACTGAGAAACCAAGATCCTAGTCCTTGGAGTAACTATTCTTTCTGAGAAAAGCTGATAACTTATGCTGATTGTAGAAGTTTGTAATCTGCCGTGAAAATTGAGCACTTAAAATTCTAAGATTTATCTACCCTGAATCATCTGGAGGAAAACTGAATAAAAACAAAACCAAAACCAAAAAAACCAAACGAGTCAATGTCTGGGTATTTTAGCCACATAACGACAAACATGTATCTATTTGTAAATATCATATGACTGCCTAAATTTTTTATAATCCAGATTTCTAGTCATGGACCCAGTCAAATCTGTATTATCATCAAAGAGCAATTTATTACTACGCAGATTATAACTGAAAATTTAAGCCACAGATTTTGATGATAAATAGCTTAATAAATAAACACAGGTTATTTGGATATGAAATAGCACAACTCATATAATAAAAAATTAGTTGAAGGGAAATATCATGTAAAAGAAAGGGCTGAAGCAATCTAGCTGCAGCTTTTAATCAGAAGCCAGCATTTAAAAAATTTCAGTATGATGGCAGGGTCTCTAAAACACTAAGCCGTGAGCCTACTGATTACTATTAGGAAGGAATATCCACACATCACTTTTAGTTTTAAGGATTCACCCACATCTGTTTGGGAGATTTGCAGAGAAATCCCTGGTGCCCAGAAAACAGGGGAGAAACAGAACTACGAAAGCAGGAGATTGTACCGAATGAGAAAGGTCTGTTTTTGGCCACATTTCTTTATCAGCCTTCCGAAGCTTTACTGCTCATAGCTACCTAAACTTTAATCACCAGCACCTTGGGCTTTGTTTCCTTTGTTTTTTATTTGTTCACACAAGCAGTAAGTACCTTTGTGTGTGCATTATTTGGATGCTGGAAATAATTTAATGTAGCTTGGCCCAGCCTTGTTAAATGCCACCACTTCAGAGACAATCCCTGACCACTCGGCCCATATATTGAACACCTTTACCCCATCATCATGTTTCATTTTCTTCAAAATAACCATGGTTATCTCAGCTGGTCACCTTAAAAAAATCCAGTTGTGTGTTTACAGTTCATTTCTTCCATGTGGTACAAGCAGAGTAAGATTAGGTTCCTTGGCCATCACGTTTGCTGCTGAATCCCCAGTGTTTAGGACAGAGCAGAGCACATGAAAGACACCCAATAAATATGTGTTAAGTGAATATTTGAGCACCTAAAGCACATGGCCTTAATTAGATCTCTGTCCCCTAGAATGAACACTAAGTTCAAAGTTGCCACCTAGGGTTATATGGAAAGAAAGTCCTACAAGCATAAGACAAATAGAGAAATTGGAAAAAAGAATAACCAAAAAACAAGACTGAATAAAATAAGCAGAGCCAGTGCATGAACGGATGTAAAAAGTAAAACTAGCATTAAATGATTTTTAAATATTCAAAGGACAGCAAAAAGATTAAAAAATAGAAATAAATTCGAGGGAAAAAAGTCAGCTACTGGTACAAAGGCTTGATCTGCAGGATTGGGATGCTTCCTGCAATGATCTTTAAGAGTTAGAATCCTGGGTAAGTCAGAAGGACAAAGGATAAGATTTTCCGAAACAATAAATAAGAGTCATTGGAAACAGATGTCCCGGATTCAAATCCAAGTTCTCCCATTTTCTTCCATGTAAGCCACAGTAAGTCACTTAGTGTCTTCAGCTGTTGGTTTACTCAATGCAAGCTGCTATAACAAAATACCTTAGACTGGGTAATTTATAAGTAACAGAAATTTATTACTAATGGTTCTGGAGGCTGTGAAGTCCAAGATCAAGATGTCAGCATTTGGTTTCTGATGACAGTCCACTTTCTCATTCATAGATGGCACCTTCCAGCTGCATCCTCACATGTTATAAAGAACAATGTCTGTCTGGGGCCTCTTTCATAAGAATATGAATCTCATTCTTGAAGGCAGAGCCCTCATAACCTAATCATCTCCCAAAGGCCGCATCTCTTAATACCAGCATCTTGAGGGTTAGATTTCAATATTTGAATTTTAACAAGACACAAACAATCAGACCATAGTAGCTGTAAAGTCTAGATGATTCTGAGGTAAGGCCTAAAGGAGATATACATATATTTCTCAATGAATGTTCAATCCTGTTACCTCTTATTATGTATTTTTCAATTAATAAACAGGGTGCTAGTGACAAAAGCTATCTTGCCTTCCTTCCATAGCTAGGTTACTCTTGAAGTCAAAGGAGTGAAACTTTGTGTAGAATTTCAGCAACCACCTGCAAGTATATCTTGTAACATCTCTTTTCACTATTAAACACTTGAGCTTGTATTAGAACCATATATCTAGAATGGAAAAGAAGAATTAATAAGAGGGAAGAATTCTACTTATAAGCTCTGTACGGAAAAACATAACTCACCACCAAAGGTTCACCTACATCTAGTGCTGTTTTCACCATAATGTCTATGTACTTCAGTTGTGGCATTTAGCACCTGCAACTGTATCCGTGCGTTTATAATCTTTTCTCCTAAAGCAAATTCTTCCAGGGCAGAATTCTGTCTTACTCATGGTTATGCACTGAATTATGTCCTCCAAAGATTCATATATTGAAGCCCCAGCCCCCAATATGACTATTTTGAAACGGGGCCTCTGAAGAAGTAATTAAAGTTAAATGAGTTCATAAGAGTGGGACCCTAATCCAATAGGAATGGTGTCCTCATAAAAGAGACACCTGGAGTGTGTGTGCCCACAGGAGAAAGATTATGTGAGATACATTAAGAAGGCAGCTGTCTGTAGGCAAGGAGAGAGGACTGAGGAGAAACCAAACCCAATAGCATCACAATCTTATACTTCTAGCCTCCAGAACTATGAGAAATAATTTCTGTTGCTGAAGCCACCCAGGCTGTGGTACTTTGTTATGGCAACCCTTGCAGACTAATACAATCATCTATGGTGAATATGGTAGACGACACTCTGAATCCCTTCCAACTTCCTTCCACTGCATGGTTCTGTACTGCCAGAGAGATTTCAATGCTCCCTTTCAGATATCTGCACTCCCATGTTTACTGTGTAACTATTCACAACAGCCGGGAAATGGAATCAACCTAATTGTCAGTAGATGAATGAATAAAAAAATTGGATATATACACACAAGGGAATATTCTTCATCTATGAAAAGGAATGAAATCCTGTCACTTGTGGCAACATAGAATTACCTGGAGGACATAATGTTAAGGGAAATAAGCCAGGCACAGAAAGACAAACACCACATAATTTCATGCATATGTAGAATCTAAAACAAGTGGATCTCACAGAATTAGAGAGTAGAATAGTGGTTACCAGAGGCCAAAGAGGGGAGGGGCTCAAGAGGATGGTGAAAGGTTAGCGAACGGGTACAAAGTTACAGTTACATAGGAAGAAAGAGTTCTGGATTTCTATTGCACAGTAAGGTGACTATAGCAAATAACAATGCATTGTATATTTCTTTTTTTTTTTCTTAATTATTTCCATAGGTTTTTGGGGAACAGGTGGTATTTCGTTACATAAGTAAGTTCTTTAGCGGTGATTTGTAAGATTTTGGGGCACCCATCTCCCTAGCAGTATACACTAAACCCAATTTGTAGTCTTTTATCCCTTACCCTCTTCACACCCTTTCTCCCTGAGTCACCAAAGTCCATTGTGTCATTCTTATGCCTTTGCATCCTCACAGCTTAGCTCCCACTTATGAGTGAGAACATACGATGCTTGGTTTTCCATTCCTGAGTTACTTCACTTAGAATGGTAGTCTCCAATCCCATCCAGGTTGCTGCAAATATAGTGTACATATGTATATATTTATATGTATGTATGTGTGTGTATATATAATATATATATATTATATATACGCACACTATATTTGTGTATATATATATATATATACACTACAGTTTCTTTATCCACTTGTTGATTGATGGGCATTTGCATTGTATATTTCAAAATAGCTAAAAAAGAGGATCTTGAAAGTTATCACCACGAACTTTGAGGTGATGAGCATGCTAGCTACCTGGATTGTATCATTATGCAATGCATACATGTATTGAAACATCACACTGTACCCCATAAACATGCATAATTATTATGTGTAAATAATAAAAATTTATAAAATTTAAAAAATTACCTTCCGGTCTCCAAATGTAAATTAATTCCCCCAATTAGATGATCTCATGTAAGATTTGGAAGGTGGAGGTGAGGCGGGGGCCATCTTCAGCTGCTGCAGGTGTGGCTGGAACATGCATAGTTGTGGAGGTGCTGGGTTTTCTGCAGCAGCATGGCAGTATCCAGCTCCTAGTTCAGAGGATATTGAGCGAGTTGCGGTGGTTGAGGCAGCCTCTTGATCAGTAGGTGGAAGCTAAGGCAGTGTATCCTCAAACTCAACAGTTCCTGATGGCTGTCTTCTGATTCCTGCTCCCCTGATCATGGTAGAGATAGCAGCTGCCTTGGCGGGCCACCTTGGCAGTGTGATTCTGAGAGTTATTTTTGGAAAGCAAGTCTAGAACTAGCTCCCAAGACCTTCCAACTATCTTGTGTTTAGTGGTCTGGATCAAATGTCTTTCTGTTTAAGAAAGCTAGGGTGGTGTTTGTTTTTTGTAACTGAGCCCTAACTGATACATTCTTCTTTGTGTTCTTGGCATTAAACACAATGCCTGGAATATTTAAAAGATGAACAAGTATTTATTGTTGCTGTTTAAACCAGCAGTTATTAATCTTTGATATACATCAGTATCACCTAGATAATGACACTGTATCCACTTAGAAATCTAATGGAGTCCAACGTCTCAAGCTCATTGAAATAGACTAGGCCCCTAGTCTTCATATTTTTATCAAGTTCTCTAGATGATTGTAATACTAACCAAAGTTTGAGAGGCATTGATTTAAACATTCACCCAGGCCTGCCAAAAACCAGGCATGCTTCTAAGCACTTGATGATCAGTGTTTCATTTAATTCTGATAATAACCTTATAAGGCAGGAAGTATTAGTATCCACATCTTGTATATGAGAAAGCTGAGGTATAAAAAGCCTTAGAAAAATACCCAAGATCATACAACTGGTAACATCTTGAGTATCTGTCTTAGTCTGTTTTGCATTGCTATAAAAGAATAGCTGAGGCTGGGTAATTAAAAAAAAAAAAAGTTAGGCAGGGTGCAGTGGCTCATGCCTATAATCCCAGCATTTCGGGAGGCCGAGGCAGGTGGATCACCTGAAGTCAGGAGTTCAAGTTCAACCTGGCCAACACGGTGAAACCCTGTCTCTACAAAAATACAAAAATCAGGCCAGCATGATGGTGGGTGCCTGTAATCCCAGCTACTCAGGAGGCTGAAGCAGGAGAATCCCTTGAACCTGGGAGGCAGTGAGCCAAGATCGTGCCATTGCACTCCAGCCTGGGTGAGAGTGAGACTCCATCTCAAAAAATAAGAAAAAAAAAGTGTTATTTGACTCACAATTCTGATGGCTAGAAAGTCCAAGATTGGGCATTTGCATCTGGTGAAGACCTGAAGGGGAGCGGGTCTGTGCAGAGATCACGTGGTAACAGAGGAAGCAACAACTAGCTTTCATGAGAACCAATAAAGAGACAACTCCTCACCTCCAAGGGAGGGTGTTAATGTCTTCATGAGGGATCTGCCCCAAGACCCAGACACCTCCCCACTGGGCTCCACCTCCAACATTGGGGATCAAATTTCAACATGAGTTTTGGAGTGGATAAGCATCTAGACCATGGCAGTATCTAACCTGTGTCTACCTGACCGTAAACTCCAGGCTCATGATCACTGCTCTCTTCCACTCGAATGATCTCCACTCTTTGCAGAGCCTCAAAATGAATCCCATTTACATTTAAATCAGGTTCCTCCAAATAATTTTTTTAAACATAACAATAACCCAATCTCTCGGACAAGGTCATTTAGTTACTAAAGAAAAAAGTTGGACTCACAATTATCCTTCCAAGGAAACAATAGTCTCTTGGGTAAATGCAAAGGTACTTCAAAGTCTGATAAGACTTATTTAAATCAAGAAATAGCTTGAAGAAATAATTGCTCTCTGATACAAAACTAACAATTCTCTGAATTTTATTATCTTTGAAGTGAGAAATAGCAAAACTGACCCTTAGGTCTATCCATTTATTAGAGAAAATATTATATTTTTTT
Organism: Sapajus apella; assembly: GCF_009761245.1. Classification (NCBI taxonomy): domain Eukaryota; kingdom Metazoa; phylum Chordata; class Mammalia; order Primates; family Cebidae; genus Sapajus; species Sapajus apella. Next base: position 16,202,283 of record NW_022436945.1, read on the forward strand.
CAAAAAGAATAGTAGTATCAAGCTGCAAAATTTCTTTTTTTTCTTATTAATCATGTTTCTGACATTTTTAAGATTGCATCTCTAAGATTTAATAAAATCTTATTATTCTTCTAATATCTAGAAATTAATAATGTAGAGGAAGATATTAGATGTCCAGAGGAAGATTTTACAGAGATACGCAGAATGCACAATGAATAAAAGGAAATATTCTCCTCTTTTATACTTTATAAGCTTTTCAGTCCATAGAAGTTACCAAATTTGAATATTGTCATTGTTAGAAAGGAGTAGTTCTGAAAACTTCTGGAATTGTCAATGTAGTCACCATGTTGGGCTCATTGGAGAAAAGGGAAACCTGAACATTTTTGAGGCAAAAATTACTCTGATTTGTCCCAGAGAAGAAATGTGAGCAAGTTGCATTCAAATCTCAGCTGTTATTCTGGACTTTATTGTGACTTTGGCAAGTTATCTATGTTTCAAGTGTTTGTTTTCTAGTCTGTAAAAATCAGAGAAAATAACCACTACCTTGTGAGGTGTTGCAAGAGCTAAATGAGATACATTAGGTTCTTTCTTTGGATCTGTGCAGGGAGCAACCAAAAAAAAAAAAAAAATAGGGAAAGAAAAGAGACAGTGACAAGTCACACACTAAGATAGCAGAAAATCACAGGACAAATTGTCAGAAAGTTTGGCTTTGAACTTGCAACTCTGCCTCCATCTTGTGTGACTTGAAGCAATTCTTTCAATTTTGCTATTCAAAAGGACACATTTCACTCGCTTCCCAAGTTTGTCCTAATTTTGATGGTTCTTGTTTCAGGAACATAAAAATAATTCTTAAAATTTATAAAAAATGTTACATCTTTACCCTGAATACCAAAAAAATGTACTTTTTAAGCCTCCACATTTCCTGTCTTCTTTCTTTGTTTGTATTGTCAAACAAAGTTGTTCCAGGGGAATGAGTCAGCTGAGATGGAAACATTTATTTATCTGATATAATGTGTCAGCGGTGCTCTTTTAAAGTGTTTCTAGTATGCTTTGACAGTAAGTCATGTCATTAAAAAATGCTCTGGCAATAATACCAGCGATAAATTACAGCTGCCCCTCCCCTTTCCCCCAGGGGCTGCAGTGTGATTTTGCCACCTTTCTTTTTCCTTAACAAAAGTGCTATTTGACATATATTTTATGTGTAGTTCCATGAACTCAACTTCATTTTGTTTGGGGAATCTGGAAAGAATCTCATGCCTTGTTTGAGGATCTATACAACAAACCACTGGTTTGGAATTCCTGCGGGGAGCATCCTGGAAGGGACTTTGGACCCTGCTCAAGAAGTCAGTCTCTAAGAGTGGAGTCCAATTCAGCAGAGAAGTCACAGACAGAAGAACAACACAGCGGGGTGGTGAGCCATAGAGCTCCATCAAACCGAAAATCAAAATGGAATTGTTATAGAGAGAGTCCAGATGTCAGGGAGATGAAGGGAGGGGCCAAAGTAAAATGAGACTCGGGGATGAAGGTATGACCAGGACAAGGACCAGGTATGACCAGGTAAAGGGCTATGGCCGGGCTATGGTGCTCGGTTGTTTGGTCAAACAGTAATCTAGGTGTTGCTATAAAGGTATTTTTGTAGATGTGAGAAACATTTACAGTCGATTGACTTTAAGTAAAACAAATAACCCTCCATAATGTGGGTGGGCCTCATCTAATCCATTGAGGGTCTTAACAACAAAAACTGAGGTTTTCTAGAGAAGAATGAATTCTTCCTCAAAGCTGGAAAACAGAAATTCTGCCTGACTTTCAGCCTGCTGGTCTGTCCTATGGATTTCGGATTCAAGACTGCAATATCAACTTTTTTTTTTTTTTTTTTTTTTTACTGAACATTCAGCTCGCTGGTCTGCTCTACAGACTTTGGACTTGCTAGCCTCCCCAGTCACATGAGCCAAATGCTTAAAATCCCTCCCTCTCTCTCTCTCTCTCTCTCTCTCTCTCTGTGTGTGTGTGTGTGTGTGTGTGTGTGTGTGTGTGTGTGTGTGTGTTTGTGTTCTCCTATTTGTTTGACTCCTCTTGGGAACTTTGAGTAATACACCTCTCTTATCATTGTTCTTTCCCAGTGCGAGGTTTGGAAGACTCTGCTGGTCTGGAAAGTCATACTTAAAGCTACGAGAACCCAGCCAAATAGTCCCCTCCTGGAGAAAATTGGAAATACGTTTTCTTTTCTTCAACCAGCACAACTTCAGTACTTGTTACCTTTCAGGCAGCATATCAAGTACTAGACAGGTTGGGTTCCCCCTGAAGCAGATGCTAAAATAAGAATTTGAGTACAAAGAGTATATTGGGGTAATTCTAGGAAACACTGGTAGGGGAGTGGGGAAGTGAGACAGGGAAGGGAAGGAAGATGCAACAGGGCGTGTTAACAAGAAGGGTATGGCTGGGGCCACTGGATTCAGTGTCACTAGGACTTTCGAGAGAATGCAGTCCATGGGAGCCTACAGCTGTGTGTCTGGAGTGTGCTGAAAACCAAGGATAAAAATGGTGCATTAATTTCTGGATGCTGCATTATTAAAACATTGTTATAAACACAGGCACATTTTGGAATACATACATAGTCTCATAAATTTTTTAGATAAAGCCTAAGAACTCAAGGACATTTTGAGCTAAGAACCATTGTCTTAGTCTGGTCTTTGTCTTTTTTCTTCTATCTTGTCCTTTGTATTAAACACTTAATTGAGAGTCCTGTTTAAAAGGACTCTCCTTGCTAACAAACCCACCTTGTTCCAGGGTCCATGTGTTGTTCTGTCCACTACATGGAGTTTGCTTCAGGCTTAAGTCTTGGTAACAGGCTCTTGGTCCCTGCCCCAGACCCCATTCTTATTCACAGCATCTACAGTGGGCCTGCCAGTTATGCACTAGAGCTCCTTGCTGTGCTACACATTAGCTCTGCTCCCAGATTACTGGGCTTCTGACATTTCCAGGCCTATAACTTGATTGTAATGCCCCATCTGTGTCCATATGGACAACTTGCTAACTTCCATAATGGGTAGAGACAGGCCCAACTGCAATCTTCAATTTGATCTCAAGGACCAATATTGCAGCCATCCTATTCTCATTACGTATGCTTGTCTTGTACGTATTGCTAGACCTTCAAGAAAACTGGAAGAACAAAAAAGATCAAAAAAGATGGCAAAAGGCATGTAAGTTCCCAGGAGGCAATGGAGGAAAGCCCGAAGTAAGAAGGAACTGTATAAAAGGAAACATTCAGCAGTAGAAATACACACACACACACACACACACACACACACACACACACACACACACGAGAGAGAGAGAGCGCACGTGCAATTATGTATGTGTTAGGTGTAGTTTGAGGAGGTAGGAGAACAGTGATCACAGAATTGAGGAGAAAATAGGCCAAGTGACTCCTGCTGTCTGTTAGCTGAAACCTAGAGGAAGAGCCTGGAGAAACCAGAACATCACTTTTTATCAGTAAACCTCTTTTGCCCCAAGTTGTACAGATGGTATTAGAGAATAGACTATTTCCAATGTTCATTTCTTTTGTACAACTCCACAGAGGGAATCCTCTCAAATTCCAGCAGAGGGGCTTACAGATACAGGGAGTCCTTAGTTGAAAGCAATTTATGAGCAAGCTGCTTTCTTCACAAGTGATCAATTTTTGTCCTTTTTACAATGACATTTGCAAATGTTCTGCTCCTGTCATGCAATCTGCTACCCATAGGCCTTATTTGCAGTGGGTTAACCTTATTTGTTTTTAGTTTTTAAAATGTCACCATGATACTAAACAAATGCCACCTAGGTAAGTACTATAATTTAGATACTTGGTCTAAAGTACACACAAATGTCTCTGTGTGAATGGCAAGTAATCTGGATATTGTCTAACCCTTAAGTAGTTTATTTGCCCAAATATCATTCACAAGTGTTCATATCCCAGCACCACTCTCACGTGGACGTCATTTTGGACAACATGGCAAAAGCAACCAGATATTCTTCTACTCCTTCATCTCTCTCCTAGGATTGTGGATAAAACACCAGATCAACTCTTGCCAGACTCTCTTGCAGCTAGGGGTGATCATGTGACAAAGCTTCAGGCAGTAAGATATATGGGAAAGTCTTCTTGTGAGCTTCTTGGAAAAATATTCTTAAACAGAAATGTATACACAGTCACTGAGAACTTTAAAAATTTTTCCCTCTTCTTTCCTGCCTTTCTTTCTTTCTTCTTTTTTCAGTTTACTTTAAGTTCCAGGATACCTGTGCAGAATGTGCAGGTTTGTTCCATAGGTATGCACGTGCCATGGTGGTTTGCTGCACCTATCAACTCATTATCTAGGTTTTAAGCCCTGCGTGCATTAAGTATTCATCCTAATGCTATCCTTCCCCTTTCCTCCCACCCCCCAATAGGCCCCGGTGTGTGTTGTTCCCCTCTCTGTGTCCATGTGTTCTCATTGTTCAACTCCCACTTATGAGTGAGAACATGCAGTGTTTGGTTTTCTGTTCCTGTGTTAGTTTGCTGAGAATGATGGTTTCCAGCTTCATCTTCTTTCCTGCCTTTCAAGACGGTGGTAGGACAAGATATTTGGAACTGCAGTAGCCATCTCGAGACTGTGGCAGTAAGCCGTGGAGGGAAAGGCAATACACTAAGGGTGGTGGAATGGGAAAGATGGAAGGAGCTTAGAAACTTGATATTTTTGAGACACAGAACCAACCTTGGGACTCTCTTCCAGACTTGTTGGTAATAACAAAGATCTTGTTGTTAAAACTACAGGTTTTCTCCTGTAAGTGTTATGTTTTGCATAGAGTCAGCACAGTCCCTGAGATTACTCATGAAGCCAGTAGCCCAGTCTTCCCCATTCACATAAAATTGTCTGGGACCACAGGCATGCAAAATGGGGAAGTGGAGGAGGATAGCACAGGCTGATACACAGCCTGGACTCAGAAACGAGGTATGACTGCCATTGTAAAGAGAGGTGGCAAGCAGAAGCAGAAGGGGCATTTTTTTCCCCCATGAAGGTCTTTGTGAATCTTGGGGTTTAAGCACCTTTGGTGCTTTGGTAGTGCCAAGAAAAGCACCCTGGACAGTGACTTGAGGTCGTCAGACATCACCAAGGCAGGCAGAGCAGAAGATCGTGAGCCAAATACTTTGTAAGCACACATGTATTACTTCTCGAGGATTCCTGGAAATAATGTGAAGAGGCTCTGAAGAGGGGTTGGCATCCTGTGCCAGCACATGGGGCAGTGACAGGTAATTGACATCAATAAGAGCTCATTTGTTCCCAAAGACAGTGAGGCCTGTGACATGTGTGATACACAAAACACACATCATGATTTTTATTTATTCTAAGTGAATTCCTGACAATGTACAGTTGAATTCATTCTGCAGACGTCGTATGCTAAAAGCAGTCTCTTTCTAAAAGAACAGTGGAAAGTATTTTTCACTGTAGATGGTACAGTTTATACAAGCCACCCTCATGGGAATAAAGTAAGGATATGTTTCAGCATACCCTTGAAGGGTGCCTCAATGTTGAGTTAGGCTGGCAGGTTGTTTTTGATGCGTTTCACAACCTTGCCATGTGATGCCACTAGTCAGTGGTTTTCAAATGCATCCTCTGCCCCTCCCCAGTGAAATCTGACACAGCATTATATGTAGAATAGACCAAACCAAGCAGGTCTGAGAAAGGCAGGGTTGGGCCCAGAGCCCTACACATGTTGGCCCAGAAGCATCTCTGTTCTAAATTTCAGAGAATTTTGAGGAGACTTCCCTCTGCATCTCTTTTACTTTTGTCTCTGTTTGCATAGTTTTAACCACTCAGATAAAATTGCAGCCCCTCTTGCTATCCATCTGTTAGTCACTCTGAAATGTCAGAAATGGAGGGTTTTCCCATGCTCTACCCACCTTGGGTACAGTAAGCATTTTTTTAAAATGCTTCTTTTAAAAAAATTTATTTATTATACTTTAAGTTCTGGGATACATGTGCAGAACATGCAGGTTTGTTATGTGCCATGGTGGTTTACTGCACCCATCAACCCGTCACCTAGGTTTTAAGCCCCATGTGCATTAAGTATTTGTCTTAATGCTATCTCTCTCCTTGCCCCCACATACCCCGACAGACCCTGGTGTGTGATGTTCCCCTCCCTGTGTCCATGTGTTCTCATTGTTGAACTCCCACTTATGAGTGAGAACATGCAGTGTTTGGTTTTCTGTTCCTGTGTTAGTTCGCTGAGAATGATGGTTTCCAGCTTTATCCATGTCTCTGCAAAGGACGTGAACTCATTTCTTTTTATAACTGCATAGTATTCCATGGTGTATATGTGCCATCAAATTTTCAAGGCCAACTTCCACCTTGGGGGATGGAGATGGTAATCTGTACCTTCAGCTCTTGAGAGACAATGACTTTGAAGTAATAAAATTTCCAGACACACAGGTGGGAGACTGAAGTAGTCTATTTACCATTATGGCTCTTCATATAGCAGCCACATCATTCCTTTGGGACTGAAATTCCTTGAGAGAAAGGACCATTTCCTACTCATCTTTGTATTCCTTGCCATTTCTTGCCTAGAGCAGGTGGTCGGAAAAGTTTTGCTAAATTGAATTGGAAATAGAGAGCAGAGGGCATTGTATAATTAAATTATACTCCAACACATCTGCTTCTATGTATGTAAAAAACAATGTAAAAATATTAGGATTAAGGGATTTTTTTTTCTTTTTGCTTGGACATGCTTTCAGAATCAAATCCAAACTTCGTAATTGTGGCTTTAAGCTTATAATTGTTCTCTTCTTTAACAAAATTATTTTAAGTCTCCATCTGTGCAAGGAATTGTTCTGGGCAATTTCCCATATGTTGCTATGTTTATTTAGTTACTTTCCATTCCCTTGTCAATAGTACTGGGCATTTTTATTTATTATCACTATTTCAATATTTAATTTATTAATATTTATGAATATTCTAATACTTGGTATATTTGTTCCTCATACTATTCCCTTAGTTGGATATTTTACATTCTTGATAGAGAGAAGAAAATGAAACTCTGATGGGGAAAAAGACTCATACATTTCTCAGATCTAGGAAGGAAGCCAGAATGTTTTCTGACTCCAAGCACTATGCTCTTCTTCTGCTCTACGGCTTTAGCTCTGCCTTCAATGCTCTATTACTGTTTTCAGCTGAAGATCTTTATCTTTTTAGCAACTCATTACTCCATCTCTTTCCATCTTAAAGGAACTGTTATGGTAGCGCTCTCTCTTCTCTGTCTGTCTAACTGCCTCTCTCCCTTTGTTCAAAGTAAGGTTTGTGGTGGGAGTCACAGATGCGTGGAGTGTTGAGATGGAAGAGTTGACAATATCTACTTATTTGCAGCTTTGAGAAATTCTGAGTTGTGAGAGAATGTTTTGTAGAGAAACTGCATTTTATAGAGTCTGTCATTAATTGCCTTTAAGTGCTTTGTTTCTTTCCTGCCTGCCTCTTTGTAAACTTGGTTTGATAAACAAAGTTTACCAAGGGAGTTATTTAGAATTTGTGCTTACCATCCCAGTATTCTGGATGGTGGTGTTATAGATGTCAGAGTGTTGTGCATAGAGGCTGGGGCCGGGCTCTTTGAATTCGTATTATTTCCTGCTTTAGTCTTTTGCTATTCAGAATGTAGCCTTTGGACCATCGGCATCACAATCTTGGGACTTGTCAGAAGTGCAGTTTACCAGTTCTCCCCAGAGACCTGTTGAATTAGAACCTGCATTTGATTGAACAAGATCTCTTTTGTTTCTAGTTAGAGTATCCTTTGCAGCAATCTTGGTCTATTTTCTTGAAATCCTACTTTTGCCTTGCTTAAAATATGCATGTACAGATTGGGTGCTGTGGCCTACACCTGTAATCCCAGCACTTTAGGGGGCTGAGGTGGGTGGATCACTTGAGGTCAGTAGTGGTTTGAGACCAGCCTGGCCAACTTGGCAAAACCCCGTCTCTACTAAAAATACAAGAATAATCAGCCGGGCCTGGTGGTAGGTGGGCCTGTAGTCCCAGCTACTCAGAAGGCTGAAGCAGGATAATCGCTTGAGCCCGGGAGGCAGAGGTTGCAGTGAGCCGAGATCAGGCCACTACACTCCAGCCTGGGCAACAGAGTGAGACTGTCTCAAACAAACAAACAAAATATGCATATATACATTTGAACTTAATTTCGATTACTTTTCTGAGGTTATTCTAATGTGTGTATTATTCACTAGGCCTTTTTTGTGGGGGAGTGGAGGTGCTGTTAGCCTTTTGGGATGTCTTTCAATAATTTAAATCAGTTGCTTTTATTTCTGCTAAAAATCTTTTTTGTATTTCCTTGAAGGCAAGAACCATATTTTATTAAACCTTTGTGCCGACACGGTTCCTTTTATGTAAATGTTCAATAAGTTGAAAGCTGAATGAATTATTAATAAATGCTTGAACGAATGAATACGTGGAAGAGGATGAATCTAGACGGTAAATTCCTTGAAGACTGGGACAATGTCTTATTCATCCTTGAAGTGCTCATGGTTTGCAGAAAACCTATCAATAATGTCTCTTGGTTAATTTGTAGTTGTTAGATGAGACGAAATTGTCTACTTATTCTTGGTATAAGACTCTAGAGAAACGAGAGAAAATGAAGTAAAATGGTGTGCTATGGTACAATGCTAGGCACCTTCACGATTTTTACTTAAGATAATCATCACAACACCCTGCGAATTGGGTGTTATTTTACAGAGGCGGAAACTGTCGCACTTTCACGCAGCTAGTGTTAGAGCCTAACAATTCTTGGGTGTAATTCGCAGTATCATTGCGTGCCACAGTCCCGTTTCTGCAGAAATTGAGAGGGGGAAGAGAATGATCCTTTGTATAGTAAAACGCGCAATTCTCCGTGTCCTCCTTGTGCATCAGAGGCGCTGTGGCTCTGAAGGAATCAGCTTCTGTTCTTCAACCACAGACAAGGCAGGAACAATGGTATGAAAAGCTTCCTCCCTGCCCCGGTCTTTTTCTGCTGGCGGAACGCAGATGCTGGGGCCGTCAGGCGCTGAGGGGACCCGAGAGGGACGGACACACGGCTCGGCAGTTGCCTGGTAACGCCCGCTGGAGGAGTCCCAGTGTGATAAGGTCCCGGAGAAGTGTCACTGGCCCTGAATTGGACCCGGTAGCCCGTTCGCTCCGCGCCTGCGGCCTATCCCCGCGGTTTGGCGGGCTAGGGCAGGGGAAATGTTGCAGGAGGAGTCGGACCTCTCGCTCATTATTGCCCAGATAGTCCAAAAGCTCAAGGGCTCCAATTTGTACTCTCAGCTGGAACGGCAGGCCTGGGTAAGTGAGGCCGAGTGGGTAGGGATGGAGACGGGCGGGGCTGCGGCGACGTCTCTTCTTCTTCACCCTCCTCACCCAAGCCAGAGCTCGCCAATGACCTTCCAGCTCCGCTCTGGTGCTCAAAAAACAGACAGACAAAAACAAAAAACAAACAAACAAAAAAACAAAGCAAACAAAAAAACCCCACCTCCCTGTCCAGTGCAAGCTCTGCTGCCTCAGCCCCAGGCGTGGTTAACAGATTTTTAAAGAAGGGTGGGGCACATCACACCATTTTTCAGACCAGAGAAACGCTTAGTTTGCTGACTCATTTGCCTGTTCTTGTAGTAATTTACAAGGGTCTAATTTTTTAAGCTGCTGGACTCACTGAAGGTGGCTTGGACCACGCCTTCCCTCACTTTTTCCGTCCTGTGGGTGAACTTGGGCCCCCAGGTACCTTTCTGCTTTCTTGTCAATGTATCACTTTCTTGCACTTTACCCTCCCTGCAATGATTCCTCGTTTATCCGTCCACCACCTAGCATTTGTTGGATATTTTATAACATGCTAGGCACTGAGGATGATTGATCGAGATTGATAGAGATCTTTGCTTTTTTGTGACTGTAATATAAATGAAATCATACAGTATGTACATTTTGTGCCTGCTTTCTGACATTTAACATTGCTTTTAAGATTCATCCATTTCATTGGTATTTCAGTAGTTCTGTTCCTTTTTATTGCTGAGTAATATTTCAGTGTTTGAATGTACTACGGTTTGTTTATCCATCATTGTGTGAAGGGCATTTGGGTTGCTTTCTAGTTTTAGACATTATAAGTAAAGCTGATGTATACATTCTGGTATAGGATTTTGCTTGGATATTTGTTTTCTTTTTTTCTTGGGTAAATACCTAGGGTTGGAACTGCTGAGTTGTTTGGTAAGTGTAATGTCAAATTCTATGAGAAACTACACTTTTCTGAAGTGGCTGTATCATTTTCCATTCTTACAAACAATTCTGAGAATTCCAGTTGTTTTTGCGTCCTTGATGGCACTTGATGTTGCCAGTCTTTTATTTATTTTTATTAATTAATTATATTTCTGGAGAAGTACAATAGTATCTTATTGCAGGTTTTATTGCATTTCCCTAATGACTAATGATGTTTTCTCATGTACTTATGTCTTCTTTGGTGAAGTAGTCTGTTCAAATCTTCTGCCCATTAGAAAAAAATTGTGTTGTTTGTCTTATTGTTGAGTTGTAAGGATTCTTTCTATATAAGCCTTTATCAGATATGTGTCTTGTAAATATTTTCTCCCAGTCTGTGGATTATCTTTTTTTTTAAGACGCAGTCTCCTTCTGTCACCGAGGCCGAGTGCAGTGGTGCGATCTCTGCTCACTGCAACCTCTCCCTCCCAGGTTCAAGTAATCCTCCCATCTCAGCCTCCTGAGTAGCTAGGATTACAGGCGTCCACCACCGTGCCCAGTTAATTTTTTGTAATTTCAGTAGAGCTGGGGTTTCACCACATTGGCCAGGCTGGTCTCAAACTCCTGACCTCAGGTGATCTGCCCGCCTCGGCCTCCCAAGGTACTGGAATTACAGACATGAGCCACTGCGCCTGGCTCAGTCTGTGGATTATCTTTTCATGTTCTTAACTGGGTCTTTGAAAGAGAAAAATGCTTAATTTTGATGACATAAATTTTTATCAGTTGTTTTATGGTTTGTGCTTTTTGTGCCCTATCTAAAAATCTTTGCCTAACTCAAGGTCTTAAAAAAGTTTCTACTAGATGTGTTTGTTCTAGATGTTCTATAGTTTTAGCTTCTAGATTTAGGTCTGTGATCCGTTTTGAGTTAATCATTGTATATGGTTCAAGGTAAGCCTTTTTTTTTTTTTTTTTCCATATGGATATCCAGTATTTCCAGTATTGATTTGTTGAAAAACCTATCCTTTCTCTGCTAATTTCCTTGGCACCTTGTCAAAAATCAATCACACACACACACACACACACACACACCCACCCCACACACAATTTCTGGCTATTTGTTCCATTGATTTATTAGTTTATCATGCAATACCACACTATCTTGCTTTTTGTAACATTATGTTCCTTTTTTTTTCCCCAAATTATTTTGGCTATTCTAGGTCCTTTGCTTTGCTATATAAATTTTAGAATTCAGTCATAAAAAATTGTTGAAAATTGGACTGGGGTTATGTTGAATCTGTAGATCAATTTGGGGGAGAATTGACATTTTGACAATATTAAATTTTCTGGCCCATGGTCATAGCTTTTCTTTTTATTTATTTATATTGTTTTTATTTTCTCTTGTCAGTGTTTTGTAGTTTCAGCACACAAATCTTGCACACTCTTTGTTAAGATTTCCTCGTATTTCATTGTTTTTGATTCTATTATAAAGGATGAATTAATTTGGATTGCTTATTATTAACATACAGAAATGCAATTGATATTGATCTATTTACCATGTATTCTGAGAGCTTGCTAAACTTATGTATTGGTTATAGTATCTTTTCTGTAGATTACTTAAGATTTTCCAGGTATATGAATCATATGCAATTAAAGACAGTTTTACTTCTTCCTTTCCAATCTGTATGCCTTTTATTTTTCTTGACTTATTGTACTTCATAATGCCTCCAGTGCAATGTTTTGCAGATGCTTTTTTTTTTTTCAGGTTGAGGAAGCTCTATTCTATCCTTAGTTTTCTGAGAGCTTTATCATGAATGGATGTTGAACTTTGTTAAATACTTTTCTTATATCTGTAGATATGCTCTTATGATTTTTCCTGCTCATGTTGATACAATGAGTAATACTGATCGGCTTTGAATGTTGCACCAATTTTGTATTCCAGAGATAAATTCTACTTGGTTATGATGCATTATCCTTTTTGTATATTTGTTGATTCAATTTGCTAATATTTTACTGAAGATTTTCTGACCGTATTTATGAAAGATATTGGTTTGTGGCCAGGCATAATGGCTCATGCCTGTAATCCCGGCACTTTGGGAGGCCAAGGTGGGCAGATTGCTTGAGCTCGAGTTCGAGACTAGCCTGGGAAACATGGCAAAACCCTATCTCTACAAAAAATACAAAAATTGGCTAGTGTGGTGGTGCACACTTGTAGTCCCAGCTATTCGGGAGGTTGAGGTGGGAGGATGGCTTGAACCTGGGAGGCGGAGGTTGCAGTAAGCAGAGATCACACCACTGCACTCCAGCCTAGGTGATAGAGCCAGACCCTGTCTCAAAAAAAAAAAAAAGAAAAAGAAATTTATTTGTAGTTTTCATTTTTCTTGTAATACTTTGTCTGCTTTTGATATCAGGTAATGCTGATCTTACAAAATTAGGTGGGAAGTATTCCCTATTTTCTGGACGAATTTATATAGAATTAATATTATTTTCTCCTTACATAGCTGGTAGAGTCCCAGCAAAGTCACTGGGGCCTAGAGTTTTCTTTATAGACACATTTTTAATTAAAAAAATTAATTAAAATTTTAATTAAAAAGTTTAATTAAAAATATATGCAGGCCATTTAGATTATCTATTTCTTTTTCTGTAAGCTCTTGTAGTTTTTATGTTTCAAGAAGTTGCCATACTTAATCTACTTTAATGAATTTACTCATATAAAATTGTTTATTCCCTTATATTTCTTTTAGTGTCTGTAGGATTTGTAGTGATAGCCCCTCTTTCATTCTCTATATTGTAATATGTGCTCTATCTTTTCCCCCTAATTAATCTGGCTAGAGATTTATCAATTATATTAATATTTTTGAAGAAGTAGCTCTTGTTTTCATTATTTTTGTTTTCAATATCTCTGATTTTTCCATTTATCATTTTTTTCTGCTTACTTTGGATTTAATTTGCATTTTTTGGCCATTTAGGTGAAATTTAGATTTTTGATTTGAGACCTTTATTCTCTTCTAATAGCATGCTTTAAATTTCTGTGTACTGCTTTCTCTGTGTCTATAAATTAGGCTATATTCTATTGACATTTTCACCCAATTCAAAATTTTAAAAAATTCTCTTGTGATTTTATGTGTTCTAATAACCCATAGGTTATTTATAAATGCATTGTTTACCAGTATCTTTCTTTCTTTGATTTCTGGTTTAATTCTCTTATGGTCAAGAATAAAATATGTATGATTTTAGCTTTTAAAATTTATTTACTTTTATGATCCAGAATATGTTTTATCTTGTATGTTTTATATATACTTGAAAAGCATGCTTATTCTGCTATTTCTGTTCCATAATTGTCAATTAGGTCAGGTAGACAATTTTGTTTCAGTTTTCTATATCCTTATTGAGTGTGGGGGCTTCAGTCAATATAGACAAGGATCAAGCTAGGTTTGGGTTTTTTATTTACTTATTAATTTTTTAAATTGTACTTTAGGTTCTGGAGTACATGTGTAGATCATTCAGGATTGTTACATAGCTACATACATGGCAAGGTGGTTTGCTGCCTCCATCCCTTCATCCCCTATGCATGACATTTCTCCCCACATTACCTCTCCCTACCCTCCCCAATCCCTACTATCCCACCCCTAGCCCCCCACAGCAGACCCCAGTGTGTGATGCTCCCCTCCCTGTGTCCATGTGTTCTCATTGTTCAACACCTGCCTATGAGTGAGAACATGTGTTTGATTTTCTGTTCTTGTGTCAGTTTGCATGTGGTGTTTGATTTTCTGTTCTTGTGTCAGTTTGCTGAGAATGATGGTTTCCAGATTCATCCATGTTCCTACAAAGGACATTAACTCATCATTTTTTATGGCTGCGTAGCATTCCATGGTGTATATGTGCCACATTTTCTTTGTCCAGTCTATCATTGATAGTCAACCATTTGGGTTGGTTCCAGGTCTTTGTTATTGTAAACAGTGCCATGATGAACATATGTGTGCATGTGTCTTTATAATAGAATGATTTATAGTCCTTTGGGTATATACCCAGTAGTGGGATTGCTGGGTCAATTTCTAGATCCTTGAGAAATTGCCACACTGTCTTCCATAATGGTTGAACTAGTTTACACTCCCACCAACAATGTGAAAGTGTTCCTATTTCTCCACATGCTCTCCAGCATCTGTTGTCACCAGATTTTTTAATGATAGCCATTTTAACTGGCATGAGAGGATATCTCAATGTGGTTTTGATTTGCATTTCTCTAATGACCAGTGGTGATGAACATTATTTCATATGTGTGTTGGCCTCATAGATGTCTTCTTTTGAAAGGTGTCTGTTCATATCCTTCGCCCACTTTTGGATGGGTTTTTTTTTTTTTTCTTGTAAATCTGTTTTAGTTCTTTGTAGATTCTGGATATTAGCCCTTTGTCAGATGGGTAGATTGAAAAAATTTTTTCCCATTCTGTTGGTTGCCAGTTCACTCTAATGATTGTTTCTTTTGCTGTGCAGAAACTCTTAAGTTTAATTAGATCCCGTGTGTCTATTTTGGCTTTTGTTGCCATTGCTTTTGGTGTTTTAGTCGTGAAGCCCTTGCCTATGCCTATATCCTGAATGGTTTTGCCTAGATTTCCTTCCAGGGTTTTTATGGTGTCAGGTCTTATGTTTTAATCCTTAATCCATCTGGAGTTAATTTTAGTGTAAGGTGTGAGGAAGGGGTCTAGTTCCCGCCTTCTGCCCATGGCTAGCCAGTTTTCCCAACACCATGTATTAAACATGGGATCCTTTCCTCATTGCTTGTTTTTGTCAGATTTGTCAAAGATCAGATGGTTGTAGATGTGTGGTGTTGCTTCTGAGGACTCTATTCTGTTCCATTGTTCTATGCCTCTGTTTTGGTACTATTATCATGCTGTTTTGATTACTGTTGCCTTGTAGTATAGTTTGAAGTCCGGCAGCATGATACCTCCAGCTTTGTTCTTTTTGCTTAGGATTGTCTTGGCTATGCAGGCTCTTTTTAGGTTCCATATGAAGTTTAAAGTGTTTTTTCCCAGTTCTGTGAAGAAGGTCATTGGTATTTTGATGGGGATAGCGTTGAATCTATAAATTAATTTGGGCAGTATGGCCATTTTCATAAGCATAGAATGTTTCTCCATCTGTTTGTGTCGTCTCTTATTTCCTTGAGCAGTGGTTTGTACTTCTCCTTGAAGAAGTCCTTTACATCCTTTGTTAGTTGTATTCCCAGGTATTTTATTCTCTTTGTAGCAGTTGTGAATGCGAGTTTGCTCTTGATCTGGCTCTCTTTAAGTCTGTTATTGGTGTATAGGAATGCTTGTGATTTCTGCACATTGATTTTGTATCCTGAGACTTTGCTGAAGTTGCTTATTTGGCTTGAGGAGAGTTTTAGGCTGAGACAATGTGGTCTTCTAAATATACAATCATGTCATCTGCAAATGGAGATAATTTGACTTCCTCTTTTCCTAAATGAATACCCTTTACTTCTCTTTCTTGCCTGATTGCTCTGGCTAGAATTTCCAATATTATATTGAATAGGAGTGATAAGAGAGGGCATCCTTGTCTAGTGAGGATTTCAAAGGGAATGCTTCCAGTTTTTGCCCATTCAGTATGATATTGGCTGTGGGTTTGTCGTAAATAGCTTTTATTATTTTGAGATATGTCCCATTGATACCTAGTTTATTGAGAGTTTTTAGCATAAAGGGCTGTTGAACTTTGTTGAAGGCCTTATCTACATCTATTGAGATAATCATGTGGTTTTTGTCTTTTGTTCTATTTATGTGATGGATTACGTTTATAGATTTGTGTATGCCGAACCAGCCTTGCATCCCTGGGATGAAGCCTAGTTCATTGTGATGGATAAGCTTTTTGATGTGCTGTTGCAGTCGGTTTTGTTATTGTTGTGATTACCTTCAGTATACCACAGGCTTCAAACTCCTTTAAAACCAGTGGTTGTTGGGAGGCCAAGGCAGGTGGATTACTTAAGGTTGGGAGTTCAAGACCAGCCTGGCCATCATGGTGAAACCCCGTTTCTACTAAAAATATGAAAATTAGCCGGGCGTGGTGGTGCATGCCTGTAATCCCAGATACCCGGGAAGCTGTGGCAGGATAATTGCTTGAACCTAGGAGGCAGAGGTTGCAGTAAGCCAAGATCATGCCACTGCACTCCAGCCTGGGGGACAGAGCGAGACTCCATCTCAAAAACAACAACAAAACCCAGTGGTAGACTGCTGTTACTTTGTGCCTGGCATAGATCTTAGGGTACTACAGAGTTTTTCTCATTGTTTCTACTACATTCTTGACTTTCTTCAGTCTTTCCTTGCCTGTTCCTCAGGGGAGATCTTACTCTGTGCTCTTGTCCCCAGCAGAAGTCTGTTGTTTGTTACTCAATCCTGGGCTCACGGTAGGTGCAGGAGTCGTTTATTCTTCTGACTCTGTCCATGTGCTTTATCATTGGTGTGGTGCTTTCCCAGCTTTGGCATGTTCCATTTCCTTATCCCTTTGGCAGCCCAGCTCTGTCTGTATCTGTGGCAAGTATTGTGTCAAAGACCCATACCTGCCCTTGCCCTAGTGCTAGTTTACCTCTGCTTTGTGTTGTTATAGGATCCTGGGCCCAATATAATTTTCTTATTTTCCTATGAGGTTGAGGGTTTTTGTATCTATCCCACCCCCAGAAGCAATGAATTACTGCCTTGTCTTCAGAATGGGAGGGTTTCTGAACCTTCCCCCAGTGTTTTAGTCCTTTGCTTTAGATGAGAGGAGAGTTTGGCCAAGGTAGCACAGTTTTATGCTTGTCCTGCAGTGGCAGCCTGTCTTTTTTTGCACACCTGTGCCACAAAAGAGCGCTCTTTGTAGCTTTCTGCTCTCAATCTTTTGTATGGGCACCTGGCATAGACATGTGGAAAAGAATATGCAGATGAGTGTGAATACCCCGTTGCATTTGGGTTCCCAGCTTTTCCAAACTGACATGGTGGCCCACATCTTGTCTATAATAGTTAACAGTTTAGTTCATTTCTTCTTACGTTCTTGTATGGTAGCTTTCTTTTCCTCCTGTGCTCTGCTAAAGGTGAAGTAATTTGGAATCCCATTTGTCCTTGAAGGAGCTTGTTACTCCTTGGAATTTAATTCACTTGGTTGTCTCATAGCTTAAGTTTTCTGATGGGTCCAGAATGTATGATTTTTGAATATTGTACTGTTTTTCTTATTATTAGGCTGGCGGTGTCATTCTTTTGTAATGTCTTTCTACAGTGAAGCTAACAGAACTCCAATAATTAGTATATAAAGATTGCTGTAATGTCATGAGAACAACTGGTATGTAATTTTCCTTTCTTGTAACCATCTTTGTCAACTTTTATATCAAGGTTATGTTGGCTTCATAAAATGAGTAGGGAAATGTTGCCTCCCTTTGAAAATTTCTACTTGCCACAAGAGTGTTATGATATTTATTATTTTTTAAATGTTTGGAAGAATTCTTCAATGAGACCTGTGTCTGGAGTTTTCTATTTGAGAATATTTTTTTTAACTAATAGACTTTAGATGTACAGAAAAATTGAGCAGAAAGTACAGTTTCCATTTATCCCTCTACTTTGCACACTTTCATCTATTATTAATGTCTTGCATTAGTGTGGTACATTTATTTTGGTTGAGCTAATATTAATACATTATTATTAACTAAAGTTCATAGTTTACATTAGAGTTCACTCTTTGTCGTGCAGGTCTATGTTTGTGTGTGTGTGTATGTGTGCGTGTGTGTGTGTGTGAGAGCGAGAGAGAGAGAGAGAGAGAGAGAGAGAGAGACAGTGTCTTGCTATGTTGATTTCACTACGCTGGTCTCAAACTCCTGGGTTCAAGGGATCCTTCTGACTCAGTCTCTTAAGTAGCTGGAATTCCAGGTGTTCACCACTGTATGTGACTACTATGGGTTTTGACAAATACATAATGTCCTGTATTAATGTATTCACAATTCCGGTATCACAGAGAATAGTTGCACTGCCCTAAAAATCCCCTGTGGCTTACCTGTTCATTCCTCCCTTCCCCCTGAGACTCCAGCAACCACTTTTTACTATCTCTGTAGTTTTGCCTTTAAGAATGTCATATAGTTGGAATTACATGGCATATTGTTATTTTACTGTCTTCTTTCACTTAGCAATATTCATTTAATGTTCCTGTCTGTATTTTTATGGCTTGATAGCTGATTTTTTTTCTGTTTAGAAATATTTTATTGTATGGATGTACCACAGTTTGTTTATGCATTCACTTGTTGATAGACATCTTGGTTACATCTAAGTTTTAGCAGTTATGAATAAAACTGCTATAAACCTTCATGTGTAGGTTTTTGTCTAGACATAAATTTTCAATTATGTTTGGTGAATACCAAAGAGCACAACTGATAGATTGTGTGGTGAGACAGTGGTTAACCATCAGAAACTGACAACCTATCTTCCAATGAGGCTGTGCCATTTTGCATTCCCACCAGCAGTAAATGAGAGTGCCTGTTGTTCCCCATCCTCTCAGCGTTTGGTGCTATCACTGTTTTGGATTTTAGCCATCCTAATGTGTGTTGTGATATCTTATTATTGCATTCTGCTAAAGGTATATGATATTAAGTATCCTTTTATGTTTATTTTCCATCTGTGTGTCTTCTTTGGTAAGGTGTCTATTCAGATCTTTTGCCCATTTTTTATTTGGGTTGTTTACTTATTGTTGAATTTTAAGAATTTATTGTATATTTGGGTACAATTGTTTTGCAAATATTTTCTTCCAATCTGTGGCTAGTCTTTTTATTTTCTTCATTATCTTTCTAAGAGCAGAAGTTTTTAATTTTAATGAAGTCCAATTAATCAGTTTTTAATTTTTTATTTTATGGATTGTGCATTTGGTATCGTGTCTAGAAATTAATAGCTAAACCCTGAGATCATTTAGATTTTCTCCTATGTTATCTTCTAGAAGTCTTATATTTCTGTATATTACATTAAGGTCTATGCTTCATTTGAAGTTAATTTTTGTGAAAGGTCTCAGGTCTGTTTCTAGATTCCTTTTCTTGTCCCCCACCCCCACCCCCACCACCTATCTTCTCTTTCTCCTCCTACCCCATCTTTTGCATGTGGATCTTCCACTACCATTTCCTGAAAAGATTGTCTTTCTTTCTTGGTTTGCTTTTACTCCTTTGTCAAAAATGAGTTGGCGATGTTTATGCAGATTTATTTCTAGGTTTCTGTTCTGTTCTGTTGACCTATTTGTTTATTCTTTCACCAATACCACACTGGCATGATTGCATAGCTTTATAAGTCCTGAGGTTGGTGGTGTGAATTCTCCAACTTTGTTTTCCTTCAGTATTGTGTTAGCAAGATTTTTAATACAGATGTATTTATTTATTTATTTTTATTTTTTATTTTTTTTGAGACAGAGTCTCACTTCATCGCCCAGGCCAGAATGCAGTAGCACCATGTTGGCTCACTGCAACCTCCCTCTCCCAGGTTCAAGCTATTCTCGTGCCTCAGCCTCCTGAGTAGTTGGGATTACAGGCATGTGCCACCACCCCTGGCTAATTTTTGTATTTTTAATAGATACGGGGTTTTGCCCTTTGACCAGGCTGGTCTCAAATTCCTGCTGTCATGTGATCCATCCTCCTCAGCCTCCAAAAGTGCTGGGATTACAGGCATGAACCACTGTGCCTGGCCTATACAGATTTCATTTTAATAGATATAAAAGTATTTGGATTTTCTATGCCTTCTATTGTCTGTTCTGATAGGTTACATTTTTCAAGGAATTTGTTTTTATTTAAATTGTATAAATTATTGGCCTAAAGTTGTTATAATAAACCTCTATTTATTTTTAATGTCTGAAAAAATTTGTTACCATTTCTGATAATGGTAATGTGTGTGTGTGTGTGTGTGTGTGTGTGTGTGTGTGTGTGTTCGAACAATTTTGCTAGGGGCTTATTAATTTTATTAGTCTCACCAATGAACTTTTGGGGTTTACTAATTTTCTCTTAATTTCAGATCAGTTATTATTAATTTCCTCCTACTTTTTTTGAGATTGATTTGCTGTTATTTTTCTAGTTTCTTAAAATGGAAGCTTGTGCTGTAGATTTGAAGTCTTTCCTCTTTTATAAAACATGCATGTAAGGTTATAATTTTTCTTCTGAGCATTGTTTTGACTGCATTCCACAGTCCTAATGAGTAATATTTTCGTTATCCTTTTGTTTAAAATATTTTCTAATATCTCCTAAAATTTTTCTAATATTTGACTCGAGGGCTATTTTGAAGTATATTGCTTAATTTCCAAGCAATTAAGATACTTTAAAAAATATTTTTGTTATTGATTTCTAGGCTGAAGCTTGCTTTGCTGATTTGCTTAATTTGCTAAGGCTTGCATTAATAGCCCAGAATATAGTCAGTTTGGCTGAATGTTCCATGTGATCTCAGAAAGAATGTTTGTATTGCTATTGTTGGGTTAGATTACCTATATATGTCACTGAGGCCAGGTTGGAAATTATGCTGTTCAGCTCTTCGATAATCTTACTGATTTTTTTTTTGTTCCATCAACTATTAAAATAAATATGTTAAAGTCTCCCACAACGATTATGTATTCATCTGTTTCTCCTTTTAAGTCTTTCAAATTTGTGCTTATGGGTTTTTAGTGGTTATATACGGATTGATCTTATGATATTTTTCTGTTGGTTTAACCTCTTAATCGTTATGAGTATCTTTCTTTATCCCTAGGGAGGCTCTTGCCTTAAAGTCTGTTTTGTTTGGTGTTATTATAGCTACATCAGGTTTCTTTTGGTTGCATGGTATGGCTTTTTCTATCCTTTAATTTTCATCTTCTTTGTGACTGTATTTCAGGTATGTCTTGTAAAAACGTCATATAGTTGTCTTAAAAATCCATATTGACAGTTATAGTATTTATTTATTTATTTTTTAGTAGAGATGGGGTTTCACCATGTTGGCCCCACAGTCTGGTCCTGACCTCAGGTGATCCTCCTGCCTTAGCCTCCCAAAGTGCTGGGATTGCAGTCATGAGCCACTGCACCAGGCCTTTGTATTTTTTTAAATAGTTTTTTAATTGTATTATTTGGTCTATTTACATTTAATGAATTTACTCAACTATATCGTTTTATAACTCACATCTTAATATTTCTTATTTGATCTACTTCATATTCTGTTTTCTCTTTTGCCTTCTTTTGGATTATTCAAATTCTTTATTATATTTTCCTCTTCATTAACTTGTTTTACTGTTCTTTAGGTAGCTACACTATAGAGTTATAGCATTTATTCCTGATTATAGTTTTATATACATTATTGCTTTTACTATTTTCCTGTAATATAATGCTAGAACTTATAACAGTTCACTCACCCCTTTCTTTATTTTGATATGCATTTTAAATCTGTGTATATTTTACATTTCATAAGACATTACTATTTATTGTATTGCAGCATTAATATTTAGTCAATAGTATTCATTATTAACCACATTTTAATCCTTTTTGCCCTCATGAAGAGATGATAGTATTACAAATAAGTATATACAAGTCCATACATAATCCCTTGTGCAAAATCTAAGGACCAGATATTAAGGAATTCATATTATTTTTTAAATTATAGAAAGGTAATGCATGCATATTTTGTATGTTATTTAATATCCCTATCAGGATCTGGCAGCACCTTGTAATTGTATACGTTAATATTTCTGCAACAAAATGCATGAATTTTTACATTAAGTGTGATAAATGACTAAATATTCTCTTGTCAATTTTGCACCACATGGGTTCAAGTCAGGACAGATTTTACCACAAATTCAGTTGGAAAAAACTTGGTTTGCAGAGCTTTTCAGGTTTCAGGATTTCAAATAATGGATTATGGATCTGTACATATAACATCAGGAGGTTAATTCTTGAAGTAATAGAAAATTGGGCAAGGCAATAGGAAGAAGGATAAAGCAGGAATCAGGAGATGTTTACACAAGAAACTCAAAAAGTTGTTTGGTTGGTTCTTAAGATAAATAAACTAAGATCTATATTTTATATAGGTGTATTTGTAAAATCAATATAGATGTATTAGAGAGATCTACAATATTATAGATTCATACTTTAAAATAATATAATTATACATTTTTAAAAATAATGTAGTCTTGGACTTGTAAGAGAATCTATGATACCAAATTTGCCTTAGCTTATATCCATTGGCACTGACATTTAATAGAAATAACTCTTTAAAGGCAACTTTACAATCAGCTTTAATAATATACTTTTAAACAACTGGTGGTTTGTTACAAGCTGTTTAAAATTTAATCAAGAGGGCATTTTCCTGCCACCAGCATCTTCTGTACTGCCTTCATTTTATCTGTTTGGGTATATCCAGAAAGTGCTAGAGCAGTGTTGTCCAATTTAGTTGGAAATATAAAAATCACACAGAATATTTCAAAGCCAAATACAAGTGATTTTTAGGTTCCCCACCCCTCACCATTAGCTCTTCTCTTAAACATTGACTGTTATTTTAATATATCCCTTTATATGTTGAAGTTTTTTATTTTAAGAGTGTGTAAAATTTTGTATTCTCTACAAAAAGGCTATGTTTTTTATTTTCTGAGTTACTTTAGGAAGTCAACCTGCATCTTAAAATTGAATTTGCTCGCCAGGCGCAGTGGCTCATGCCTATAATTTTAGCACTTTGGGAGGCTGAGGTATGTGGATTGTCTGAGCTTAGGAGTTCAAGACCAGCCTGGGCAACATGTGAAACCCCATCTCTACTAAAATACAAAAGAAATTAGCCAGGTGTGGCGGCATGCACCTGTAGTCCCAGCTACTTGGGAGGCTGAGGCAGGAGAATTGCTTGAACCTAGGAGGCGGAGGTTGCAGTGAGCCGAGATCATGTTAGTGTGGGAGACAGAGTGAGACTCTGTGTCTACAAAAAAAAAAAAAAAAAAAAAAAAATTGGATTTGCTTACTCATCTTCTAGACACTGGGGTGATTAGCACCAGATCAGCCACGTTATTTTATGTTATCATGCATTATTTCTATTTAAAATGGATGTTGTGTAATACCCTAAATGTTATTTTCATTCCATTAAGTATTTAAAATGTTTTGCTGCTCAGCTTGTCATTATAAATAATAGAATTGCAAAAGGAAGGAACGTGAAAGAAGATAGGCTTTGAAGAGAGAAGGAATAATGCAACTAATAGGTTGTTGTCATAAGTCAGGAACCCTGATTACCTTTGGTATGAACCAGGGAGTGCTGTCATCCTTACCCATAAATATTTTGGCTGTTGTTTGTCCTTTAATCTTGAAAAGTTAAAACAGTGAAGAAATGAGTAATAGTGTACAGGATTTTAAAATAAGAAAATTCTTGTCCCCCCAAAAAATACATATGTAAGGGATAAGAGAAATACTAAAATGCAGGTTTGCTTTGTGTAAGTATATCTCTTCATGCTTTATTTCAGGTTTTAGAAAAAACTGAGTTGTTTATAGAAGGTCATGTAGAGTTGAATTAGGTAAGACCAAGTTGCAATGAGAGGCCCAGAACTTAAAGTATAATAAAAAAATAAAAATAAAAATAAAAAAATACAGGAAAATTAAAAAAATTAAAAATGAAAAGAAAATTGGTTACTAAATGTGAACTGAACACTTTCAGGCATAAATTATATCATGAAAGGAGGCTAAGAATAAAGATGCGGATGAAGAGGGGACAAGACAGCCAGTGCTGGAAGAGAAGGGGATGAGATGATCAGCTTGGGGATGTCAGCAAAATAAAACCAGTGAGTGATCCATCCTCAGGTGAGAGAAACCAGAGCAGGGCTGGAATTATACAGCACAGATTGAGCATAAGGCATAGTCAGCTTTTGCAGAGCCAAAACTTTCCATTTGAAAGTAGAACTTATTCCTGGCTAGTGTGTGTCCACTGGGACTACTAGGATTATAGAAACAGGTCTGATCTACAGTTTTAGAAAGATCCAAAAGTGTCAGGAAGAAATAAAGATACGTAGTAATTCAACATATTTTAATTGAGTCTCTCTTCTGTGGTGGGGATGGGCTCTTGAGAGAAATTAGAAAAGTACAAAACAATTAAGCTCATGACAAGGATATTTTGGGGATTGATGTGAGAAGGGACATTATATCCTTTTAAAATATCACTTCTGTTTTAGCTTTTTGTTTATATATACTTATATATTTGTATAAATATATGTATTTATATATTTATGTATATTGTTTTTATTTATATATTTATATATATTGTTTGTGTGTGTGTGTGTGTGTATATATATATATACACATAGAGAGAGAGAGAGAGAGAGAGAGAGA
>NW_022436945.1:16226865-16289604 GCF_009761245.1 Sapajus apella
CTGTCTCTATGAATTTAACTTCTCTAGGTACTTCATGCAAATAGAATAATACAGTAACTGTCCTTTTAAAATTGTATTTTACTTAGCTTGATGTCTTCAAAGTTCATCCATGTTGCAGCATATGTTGGAATTTTTTTCCATTTTTAAGTACTGAATAATATTCCATTGTATTTATTGAACACATCCTATGTGCCAGTTGCTGGGTATATGGAAAGAAGAATGAAAATGAATAAGGTATAAATATCATAAGAGGAAATGGCTGGGGATTGGAGAAGTCTTGGATACTACTCAAGGTGACAAGATGGGAGTGAGTTATCAATGTAAGAACAGTAAGAAGGCTAAGCAGTGGGTCCCTATTATAGGGTATTTCTAGAGGAATAAGCTTATTTAGGTTGAGTGGGACTAGAGTTTTAGAGGGATGTAAACACTTAAATGACTTTGCCTTGATTCTATAAGCAGTGAATAGGTCACTGAAATATTTTGAGGAGGGTGAAGGCATGGAGCTGGTTTTTAGGAACATTAATCTGACACAGATGAGCAGGTTAGATAGGAATCAGAAAGAGTGCTTTAGTTTCACCCTCTACTTTTCTGGCTTCTTACATTCTATTGGATCTTTTGCTATTCCATAAACTGACATGGCACAAAACCATTTTCATGGCTTTGCTCAGTCTGTTCACTCAGCCTGTATTGCTTTGCTTCCCTTTTCCAGTTTCTTTAATTAGAATTGTTTCTTTATCTATAGGAGGTACCTCTGTTGTGACATCTTTTCTTTCTTATAATGGCTTTTTGTTGTGTTTTAAAAGTGGCTATCTTCCTTACTGGACAATAAGAACAAGTCCCAGAGAACAAGGATAATGTCTTATTCTTCTTGTGTTTCTCATGGGGTTTGTAGTTTGTAGGTGGGCCTAAGAAATCTTTTGTCCATAAAAGAAGGGACAAATACATTAATTAGTACGTACCACATGATAGCTCTTGTGCTAGATCTTGGGATACAGAGCTGAAAGACAGTTTTTCTCAAGAAGCTTATAGTCTAATGCAGTAGTTCTCAAAGTGTGGTCTATAGGCCTCTGGTGGTCTCTAACATCCTTTCAGGTCAAAGCTTTTATAATAATACTAAGACTTCTTTTGGGGGCTTTATTGTGCAGACATTTATACTGATGGCACAAAAGCAATAGTGATGTGTTAGACCTGCTGGTGGCTTAGAACATATCAAGAAACTGATACCAAACTCTATTGTATTATTTTCCACCACACTGACAGTGAAGAAAAAAAAAAAAAAAAAAAAGAACCATTTTTACTTGATTGTCTTTGAGCAAACAGTAAATAATTACTAATTTTATTACATTCCCATCCCTGGAATACACATCTTTTTAATATTCTGTTGGATGAATGGAAAGTACACATAAGGCACTTCTGCATACAGAAATAAGATGGATATCTAGAAGAAAAGCACGTATGCGTTTATTGGAATTACGAGCTCAAATGCCTTTTTGTTTTTTTAAATGAAACACGTGGAAGAGTGACTGACAAAAAATTATTGTTATTTGTAATTGGGTCATTGGGATGTATTTTCTCAAAAATGAGCCAAGTGAGCCTGTCATTTCAAAGAAAGCCATTTTGTGTAGCCAATGATAAAATTTAAGCTTTAAGTAAAAATTAGATTTGGAAAAGTTGTTTCTGCCACTGTGACCTTGATGGTATCCCAATACTTAAAGACTTCTCTGATGATAGTGATGTTAATGAACATTACTTTTTGTTAAATGATATGTTTTGACTCTATAGCTTAGCTTACCAATACATTTGAAAAGACCAGTGTATAATGTTACAAAATTATGTGTGATAGGTAAAAAATTAAGTCAAAGTCCAAGGCTGATAAATGGATTTCTGTGTTATAAAATATGGAAAGTTTATTGGTTATCTGATTCTACATCAAAACTAATCTTTAGGAAACTACTGCTTGTCAAATTTTGGTATAGTATCAAAGGAGAATATCCCCATTTATCTGAACAAGAATATTAAAATACTCTTCCTTTTCCAGTTACATACATGTGTGAGGGTGGATGTTTTTCGTGGACAATAACCAAAACAACACAGTACCACAGACTGAAAACTATGGCAGATTCAAGAATCTGTCTTCTTTTAAGACAGACATCAAAAGAGATTGGCAAAAATGTAAAATAGTGCCTCTTTTCTCACTGTTTTGTTTTTGAAAATACAATTACTTTAAATAAAAATAAGTTAGTATACAATGAGTTTATTACTGTTAATATTAAAATGAACAAATTTTTTATTGTGGTAAAATATACATAACATAAAAATGACTATTTTAATCATTAAGTATACAGCTCATTGTCATCAAGCACACACACATTGTTATGCAGCCATCCTCACCATCCATCTCCAAAACTGTTTCATCATTCCAAGCTGAAACTCTGTACTCATAAATAACTCCATATTCTCCCCCTCCCCAACCTGTAATAACCACCATTCTATGGTCTGTCTCTATGAATTTAACCACTCTAGGTACCTCATATAAATGGAATCGTACAGTATCTTTTTATGACAGATTTATTTTACTTAGCTTGATATCATTAAAGTTCATCCCTGTTGTAATATGTCAGAATTTTCTTTCTTTTTGAGGGCTGAATAATATTCTGTTGTGCTAATATATATATGCATATGATTTTTGTTGATCCATTTATCTATCTATAGACATTTGGATTGTTTCCACCTTTGGCTATTGTTAATAATGGTACTGTGAATGTTGGTATACAAGTATCTGTTTGAGTATCTGTTTCTATTTATTTGGTAATGTACTCAAAAGTGAAATAATTACTGAATCATATGAACTCTATGTTTAATATTTTGAAGAACTGTCATTCTAATAAACAACTATTTTAAATTGTTTTTGTTTTAATTTCCAGTGCAAATATCAATAGATGTCATCCACGTAAACAAAAGCATTCTTGGGTTCTCCATAATTTTTTTGAGATGCAGTCTCACTATGTTGCCCAAGTTGGCCTCAAAGACCTGGGTTCAAGTGACCCTGCAGCCTTAGCCTTCCCAGTAGCTGGGATCACAGGTGCATGCCACTATACCTGGCTCCTCATCAATAATTTCTGAGTGAGCATCCTGAGACTGAAAAGTT
Organism: Sapajus apella; assembly: GCF_009761245.1. Taxonomy (NCBI): domain Eukaryota; kingdom Metazoa; phylum Chordata; class Mammalia; order Primates; family Cebidae; genus Sapajus; species Sapajus apella. Next base: position 16,230,014 of record NW_022436945.1, read on the forward strand.
TGAATATCAGTGGTCTCATGGAGTGAGTGAAATAGACAGGCCAGTTAAGAAACTACAACAGTGGAGAACAAGTTGGACTGGACCTTGCTCAGAGAGGAATGGCCAGGGTGGTAAGAAGGCTCTGTTACATGAGGAGAACCGAAGAACCCGGGAATATACTGTGGTTTTAAAAGGAGAAGTCTTCAGGGAAGACACAGTAACTGTCTTCAAATTTGGAGCTCTCTCACAGAAGGGACGTTAAGCTTATTTCTCTGACCCCGGGCTGGAGTGGTGGAGGGGAGGGAGGTAGTGGTGGTAAATCTTAAGGAGAATTAATCTCATAATAAATAATAATTTTCTAGTAGAATAGTTCAAAGATGGAATTGACTTAAGTAGGGATGAAGACAGTTTCTAAGTTAGAAAGCAGAGTTTTAAAGTTAGAGTTTCGAAGCCAGAAAATCATTTGGAGAGGATAATCAAGCATTAAATCGTTAGCCAACATAGAGGAATTCTGTAGTCACTTCTAATGCCACAATTCCATGGAGCACAAAATGATGAAGCTCAGGATTAGCATGATAGCATAATGAAAAGTGGAGAGGATGAGTCCTCTTTAGAGGGAATTAAAGAATCCTTGGAACCCTTTTTGTAGACCTTTCTATGCCCTCATTTGTGCTTAATGGAGATTTAGCTTCAGCTAGCTTCTTTGGCCCAGCTGCTACTTTAGCTGCTTTGCTTCTTCAGTTCTCTTTTATTCACCAAGATTAGAAATTTAAGATTGCTAGTGGCCAGTACTTTGGATTAAGACTATTCTAGTAGAAATAGAAAGAAACTGGATTTGTGTGTGGGGGTCGGGAGAAGTTTGGTCATGTGTTTCTAGGAGTATAGAAGGGTGGAGGATGTCAGAATCAGCATAACTAAATGGATGAAGGATGTATGCAGGACCATAACTGCACATATACTATACCCTCTCTGACTAGATTTTATTTTTGAGGCCATTCTTCACCAGCTCTTACAGTGAGTAAGAAGCATTTTGCTTAAAGAAGACTTAACTTTTGTCATAGATACTTGAAAAGCCTCTGCTTCCAGCCTCCTTCACCCACCTCCCTGACAATTTTTTTTTTTTTTTTTTGAGAGGGGGTTTCGCTCTTGTTACCCAGGCTGGAGTGCAATGGCGTGATCTCGGCTCACCGCAACCTCCGCCTCCTGGGTTCAGGCAATTCTCCTGCCTCAGCCTCCTGAGTAGCTGGGATTACAGGCACGCGCCACCATGCCCAGCTAATTTTTTGTATTTTTAGTAGAGACGGGGTTTCACCATGTTGACCAGGATGGTCTCGATCTCTTGACCTCGTGATCCACCCGCCTCGGCCTCCCAAAGTGCTGGGATTACAGGCGTGAGCCACCGCGCCCGGCCTCTCCCTGGCAATTTTTTACAAATATTTAGTCCATTGCCATCTGGGTCATCTTATATTTTATAGCACAGCAACTTTAATTTATATTGGACTTCACAGCCTAAAAATAGCTGAAAATTTTTCTATTTGAGACTCATATTAACTCAGTTAAGGTATTATTTTCCCTATTAAAGAAGAAAAGTACCATACAGAGAGGTTAAGTGACTTGAACAAGCTAGGAAATTAGGCTGACAGGTGATTCCAGATCTTTTGATGCCAAATCCCATTGTCATTTAGTCCCAAATGGTTTTCAAACTATGTTTTATTGTATTTAAGGATTCTGAAAAGTTCTATTCACTTAAAAATATTTAATTCAAAAATTACACTAAGAAACGATATTCTTCCAGATATCAAGTGTTTAGCACATAATCCACTACTGTACTTCCAGATTAACTTGTTTCTGGGTGATCTCAAAATAGAAGCTGTTTCTGTTATCTTTTGTCATGTGTTTGGGACACTTCTTACAAATGCATACTTGATGATAAAGATATAATTCTACACCAGCCCTTTAAAATATCTGGGCTTGCACATGTGTGCTCATGGTATGTTGTTCAAGTACTGAATGTTAATGCAGTGGGTATGCTGTGTTTGGGGTTGGTTGGCCAGGCAAAGCACAAGTGCATCTGTTTAACACAGGCCCCTAGTGATGGTATACTGCTAAGATATAAGACAAGTGAGCTTGTCATACCACATCATGTAGTAGTAAGAGCATGCTATGCATAATTTTAGCAGTGTTGGAAGCTCTTTGTCTGATTTTTGTATTTGTAATAAATTTTAGGATTTATCTCAAAATAACAATTTCCAACTATGCTTCTTTCAATTTCCTACATCATTTTAATTTGGGAGTGTACTGAGATTGCCAGGAAGTCTATTAAAAATGTGAACACATCTCTTTGATCAGGATTTTTCTCTATACTGAGCCACCAAAGCAAAATACAGAAATGGGATATGAGGCTGTATCAGAATAAAGCTGTACCTTTGTAATGTTAATCATAACATTAGCAAATGAGGAAAGGCTCATCATTCCTTTTGTTTGGTAATATCATTTCAATGTGTTTTATGTAGGATTCCTAATAGTGTTTGGATTTCATTTGCAAAATAGGTTCTGTTACTAAATCATGTTTGAGAACCACTGTGCCTTATCATATTATCACTCTCCTGCTTTTGATCTTCAAATACCTGAAGATTTTTATAATTAGCTTAAGTGCAAAGTATATCTAGGAGGTCTAGCAACCTTAAGATACTGAAAATGTTTAGAAAAAATAACAATTTTAAAAAAGTTCTTTAAATTGTCCTCTGAATCATTTTCGAATGCAGGCTTAGTATAAGACAGCTTATTTACTTTTGATTTAGTGCATTTTGAATAATTAGCAGGGTTTGTGCAGCTTTTAAAAATCTTTTCAAGGAGTAACAAATTGGGAAACAGTCTCTTCAGTTAAACATAATTTTTTTCAAATTCCTTGTTTTGTAGGGGGAGGAAATTGAGTAAAAAATAGAATGTGGTTTGGTCAATATAATTTTGTTAAGCAATAATTAATGCCCAGGTGATACTTGGGGTGTAAAAAAAAAAGACCCATTCTTTGCCTTTGAATTTATAGCCTAGTCAGAAAGATAAATAGGTGAGCTGAAAATTACATTGTAATCTGATAACTGCTGAAACAGAGGAACATAATGTTCTATCCTTGCTGTCTGGCCTAGGGAAAGAAGGTGATATTTGAAGGATGTCTTGGAGCTAGCAGGTGTTTGCCAAGGTAGTGCGAGAGAGCACTTCCATCTGAGGAAATATGAATAGCCCTTAAAGGACTGACAGGTAGGAAATCAGTGAATGTAGTTCACGGTGACTAGGGTATGTGTGAGGAGGAGGTGTGAGAAGAGGATGTTGTTAACTTGGTGGAGCAACAGCAGATGAATTTGTAGAGATAAATTGGGTCTACATTGTGAAGGACCAAGTATGCCCTGTTAAGACTTAACGTTTTAGAAAGAAATACTGGAAGATAGATTGGAAAAGGGAGAAATTGGTTCATTCATTCAATAAACGTTTATTGAGCACCTACTGTGTGAAAACAACTATTCTAGGTGCTTGGGATACAGAGTAAAAAAAAAGGCAGAAATGTCTGCCCTAGTGGAGCCTACCACTTCCAATGTAATGAGATAGACGATATACTAATAAACATAGTAAATAAATTTATTGTACAGTATAATAGAAGGTGATAAATGCTAAGAAAGAAGGAAAAATAGAGTAAGGAAGTTTTGAGAATGCCAGGTGGAAGTGGTCACAATTTAAGTAAGGTGGCAAGATGCCCAATTTAGAGGTTGTTGCAGTAATTCAAATGAGAAAGAAGGCTTGCCTTAGACTAAACGTGGGGCTTTAAAATGGAGAGAAAGTATAGATTGGGAGGACATTTTTTTTCCTGTTTTTTTTTGAAACATTTATCCCGTAAGTATATAAATTTATATTTATATTATGGATACAAATCTATAATGTACTGTTATAAGTGAAGCACTTTGTAATGACCACCCTATAAGTGAAACTTTGCCAGCCACACTGGAAACGTCTCCATTTGCCCCATCTCAATGACAAACCCCTCCCTTTCTGATAACGTGATGTTTATGGTAATCACTTTTCTGCATTTCTTTTCTTCTTCTTCTTTTTTTTTTTTTAGCTGTTCTGTTAGAAATTTTATTATTATTTCTTAACTTTTAGCTTCAGGGGTACTTGTTTGTTATACAGGTAAATTGTTTGTCACGGGGGTTTGGTGTACAGATTATTTCGTCACCCAGATAATACACATAATACCCAACAGGTAGTTTCATTCCTCATCCTCCTTCTAACCTCCACCCACAAGTGGGCTGTGGTATCTATTGTTTCATTCTTTGTGTCCATGTGCATTCAATATTTAGTTTCCACTTATAACTGGGAACATGTGGGTTTTGTTTTTCCATTCCTGCTTTTAGTTCACTCAGGATAATGGCCTTCAGCTCCATCCGTGTTGCTAGACATGATCTTGTTGGTTTTTATGGCTGTGTAGTATTCCATGGTGTATATGTACCACATTTTCTTTATCCAATCTACTGTTGATAGGCATTTAGGTTGATTCCATTTCTTTGCTATTTTGAATAGTGCTGCAATGAACATATGCATGCATGCATCTTTATGGTAGAATGATTTATATTCCTTTGGTTATATACCAGTAATTGGGATTTCTGGGTCAAATGGTAGTTTTGTTTAAAGTTCTTTGAGAAATCTCCAAACTGCTTTCTACAATGGCTGAACTAATATACATTCCCACCAGCAGTGTATAAACGTTCCCTTTTCTCCACAGCCTCTCCAGCATGTTATTTTTTGACTTTTAAATTGTAGCCATTCTGACTGGTGTGAAATGGTATCTCGTTGAGGTTTTGATTTGCATTTCTTTAATGATTAGTAACATTGAGAATGTTTTCATATTTTCTGCATTTCTTGATAATTTTGTTAGCCAAATATATACCTCTAGACACTATAGCTTAGTCCTGCCTATTTTTAAAAATGTCTTTGTCTTCTTCTTTTTTTTTTTTTTTTTTGAGACAGAGTTTCGCTCTTTTTACCCAGGCTGGAGTGCAATGGCGCGATCTCGGCTCACTGCAACCTCCGCCTCCTGGGTTCAGGCAATTCTCCTGCCTCAGCCTCCTGAGTAGCTGGGATTACAGGCACGCGCCACCATGCCCAGCTAATTTTTTGTATTTTTAGTAGAGACGGGGTTTCACCATGTTGACCAGGATGGTCTCGATCTCTTGATCTCGTGATCCACCCGCCTCGGCCTCCCAAAGTGCTGGGATTACAGGCGTGAGCCACTGCACCCAGCCTGTCTTTTTTTTGACCTAAGATTTTCTCTCCTTCCTTTCTTTTTCCTTAAAATTTATCAGCTGAAGAACTAGGCTATTTGACCTTAGAATTTCCCATAGCCTGGAGATTTTTCTTATTGCAGATTCATGGTACAGCTCAACATATTCCTCTGTCCTTTATATGTCTTAGAAGTTGACAGCTGAACCCAGAGGCTTCATCAGACTCAGGTGTTACCTTTTTGTCCTGACAATAGGCAGTAGAGCATTATTTCATTGAAAACCACATAATGTCTGATCGTCTCTTTTGCAATGTTAGTAGCTGTTTTTGCTCAGTGCTAGGATTCGTAATTCATTGGGGATTCCACAGTTGTGATATTCTAATGACATCATATCTGTTTTAGTTATTAGCTAGGATACTTTTGCAAAGAGGCAGTTTCTCTTATTTACTGTGTGAATATCCTGTGGGATAGTGCCAATAAAAAAGGCAGCATAAATGCCTTTTTAAAAATCTACCAGTTTTTAAGATAATGAGTTCATTTTCTATCATTCTCCTTTTTTTATTAGTCTATCAACATTTCCAGACTTTGGAAAGGGAGGCTTGATTGGTCAGTTTTAAGAATTTATAGCTACTAGATTGCCCCAGTCTCTTTAGATATCACCTGCTATATTTGGATTAGGCAAAACCCTTCCCCATTTTAACTTCTGTTCTAAAGTTGACTCATCATGTGTTCAAGTGTTTATTTTTTGACTACTTTGGGGTTCTTTTGTTTTCATATACATCAGATAGGCAATTGCTTTCTTCTGCTTCTTCCTGTACAGGTCTTGTGGCAGTTGCTTTATCCTCAGCTGCTTGTATTTCTGGGGGATAGCTTATCATCTAGTTTTGTTGTAAATATTTTCCAAGAGATTTTGGCCTTGCTATCGAGTTGCTTTGTCTGTTTTTATGTGGGAATCAAGACGTTTTAAAAAATCTCACTGCCACCAATGCCGTCTTTCCAGAAAGGGATTGAATCTGGAAGAGTTAGCATGGAATTGGGAATTACTCTGAAGTTTCTAATTTGGAAGATCTGGTAAATTGTAATTTTATTGATGAAGATTTTAAAAATGTAATAGAAGGAACAAGATAGTGAATGGAGGATAAGACCAATTTTTGATTTCTTAGGTTTGAAATACTCTATTTGAAATATCCTTATAGAAATTTCTTCTGAAGAAGTAATGCTGCTAGAATTTGAGAAAGCTAGGTGATGAAACATCAACACTTTGAGAGTAATTACAGCCATTATAAGTGAGAAAAATAATATTTTTGCTCAAAATTGCATTGTGAAAAACCAGTAGAATAGAAAACATGTACTTGAAGACAAGATACTTAATAATGTGCATTTATGAATTAGTAGTTTTATGTATTTTCTACAAATATACACAATGCATTTACACTGAGAAGCAACCCAAAGAGGAAGACACTCTGCAAAGATCCATTTACATGGCACTATGTAAAAATTCATTTACAACTGGTTTTTTAGTTATTAGGTACAGGTGCTGTATATGTTTTATATAATATCAAGGCAATGAATTTATAAAAGCTGAGTATTTTTATTACTTGAGACCCTAGATACAGATGATAAGGACTCATAATCTGCAAGATTTTGTATTTTTAGTAGACTTTAGTATACCATCACAGATCCTTTAAGAGTTAGTGAGAAAGTCTTCTTTTTTATAAGCTAGAGTTCTAAGCTCTGTCTTCAAAGAGGATTTTTCAAATAATATACACTTTTGGACACTCCTTTTTAAACATTTCATTTGTTCCAAATATCAACCCAAATGATTTACTTTTGGTGTCTTTTCCTTTCTTCTTTATTTCTTTATTTTTTTTTTTTAATTAGGCCAGTCTTCAGAGACCTGAAATTAAACTTGAATCATTGAAAGAAGATATTAAGGAATTCTTTAAAATATCAGGTTTGTAATTTTTTCCTAATAACTTAGGGCAAAATAAGAAAATGTTTTATTTATTCCTAATTCTTTAAGACCTCAAGCTTGTACAACCTTCTTACTTTGTTGCCATTGTTCTGTTTTGTTTTGTTTTAGGCTTTTAGCAGCCGGAAGCTATGGTTTTTGGCTTCTTTCTTTAGTGATAAGCAGAAAGGAGAGATGAAAGGGCTTTACTGGGCCAATCAGAAACAGAAACTGAGAACCCATGACTGTATCCTGTCCCTTGGATACCCCTGCAAGCCCAAATAAATAATATTTTATCCCCAGCCTTCCAATTACTCATTTAAAACTGTGAAAACTATGGCAAAGTAGGTTTCTATTTAGGGAGAATTTGAACTTTTAGACGTTTTAACAAAATGGGACAAAAATTCAAGAACTCTGTGAGAATGACTCCTTTGAATGAATCGGTTTTAAATACTGTTTACCTTACTGGTAACATCCTGAAGGGTAAACGCATCCTGAAGGTACTAAAATATCTCCTTAGTTAGGTAATTTTTCTTTTTACTTTTCAGTCATGATTTTTTTTCCTTTTATGCTTTCACAGAAAATAAAAAGAAAATTCTAACTTTTCATAGAGCGAGAGGAGAGAGAGGGCCCCTAGTCTACCATCTGCATATGGGAACTGAGATTTTAAGTCATTGACTCAGATAGCAGCTAAACTAACTGGTCTGACTACTGGTAACTCACAATAATCTGCTTCTATCATCCAGGACTTTGCTGACCAGTTAACTATAACTAGGCATCTTCATCAGGCGCCTGTTTTTTGCTGTTCCATTGGCACATTCCTTACAACTTTAGTAGTACAACATCCAAAAATTTCAGCATTCATTGGGCACTTTGATAGTGAAAAAGGAAATGTTCCTCCCAACTCGATAGAATGGTGCAATAATGATATTATTTTTAAATATCATGTTGATGATTTTGCTACTCAAAGTTAGCCAAGGAATATGGTAAGTTTATAGGAAATAATCCTTAGTAATACTTTACATAGAGATTGGCAGTTGACAAAGTTCTTTCACAAATAAATATGATGCCAAAGTTTTATTGAGATAAATTTAATTGTGATGTATGTTTATTTAAGAAACTAATATGTTCATATATTTTATCATTTTTTAAAAAAACAGGTTGGGAGAAGAAACTTCAGAATGCTGTTTATAGTGAACTGAGTGTGTGAGTTTTCCCACCTATTTCGTAATAGTGTTTTGTTTAGCTATATTTACTTTGTGAGTAATAAAATCAGCATTGCTATGTATACTTGTATTATTATTTTTATTAGTATTTTTACATTTCAAGTAAGTTAATACAATTAAAAATTACTACCATCTTGCCTGGCTAAATCCAGGCAAATTGGTGATTAGGTTGAAAGTAGTCTGGAAGCACTTAGGAAACTGCTGGACAGATGTAGGCAAGGAATAATGGTTACCTAAAATAGTTTACTGTCAGTGGGTAGAACATCTAAGTATATAGGGGGACTTGGGGAACAAGAAAAAATAGAGTCAAGTGTGCTGCACAAGTTTCTGTGCATTTTTCCTATCTGACAACACTTATCTCTGCATATTACTAAATGTAAGCTCCATGAGGGCAGATATTTTAGCCAGTTTTGTTCACTTCTGTATCTGTATCTCTTTTACACTGAGTAGGTTTTCATGAAATATTTCTGAAAAACTAAGTATCTAACTTGATTTTGGTTTTAATATGAATGACTTTTGAGTTGTTTCTTGTTACCTGTAGTTTGGATACATTTCTTTGATCGTTAAATAACTATTAAGATCATCAGTAAATTCTCTCAAGTTTCAATCCTAAATTTCTAAGTTTTATTAAATTTAGACATAATTATCATTAAAAATGGAAGCAAATGATATATTGGACAATGTGAGATAATTTCTAAACTATCTTGCATATAAGACAAGAAATATCATTTGTGAATGGGAAAGGTATGTGAAAGGTAGATTTTAGTGGAAAAATAATTTGCCAGAAATAATCAATTTGTGAAACCATCTTATAGGTTAGATGGGATAGGTTGTCTTTCTCTATTCCAGCAATGTTTCTTATGGACAGCTGAGGACAGATGCAAGTGGTTTCAAATATTATTAACCCTTTACATGCTTTTGTCCCACTTTGGACCAGGAATTTCTTGAGAATTCAGTCTATGGTTCTTGATTATTGGAACATGACTGCTTTGCTGTCGGTACAAATCTGTTGACTAATTTGAAGAGGAATTGTATATTATTGTGAAATAGATTGGAATCTCCAAATAAACATTGACCCATTTTGTCTTCCCACTGCCTTTTCTATCTGATTTCATACCACTCTGTACTTCAGTCATTATGTGTCAGTGATTCCGGCTTTTTCTGATCCTTAAACATTCCAAACACTCTCTCCTCAGAATTCTTGCACTTGCTGTCCCTCTGTTTGGAACATTCTTCCCCTAGATCTTTGCATGCTTGGCTCCTTCTTCACACTCATGTCTTGGTTTAAATATCAAATCCCCTAAGAGGCCTTCACTGCCCTCCAAATGTATTGTATCTCATTACCCTGCTTTCATTTGCTCAGGGTACTTATTATAATCTGATATTACTTTATTTGTATGTTTTTGTAATTATTGTCTTTCTTCATTAGGTCCATGAGAACAGGGAATGTTATCTCAATCATCGCCTTATACTTAGTACCTAGAATGGTGCAAGTATTTGTTGACTAAATCAATTTTCTTAATAAAAACAATACATTTTGAATATAAAATGAAATGTTACTTGGAAAACAGAAAGAATATTTTGTTTCATTTATAACATGGACTACAGAGGTAAGTAGTTTCTTACTAAACAATAATGTGTGATATTTAGCTGCCCCTTTTTGCTCCTAGGTTTCCTTTACCTAGTCATCCTGCTGCACCTCCCGAACATCTTAAAGAACCTTTGGTATACATGAGGAAAGCACAGGTTGGTTATTGTTCCATTTCAGTTTATTTTTTGACACCAAGTTATGTAATGCAGAGCAAAAGATCATTATTGATGTCAGGAGTATATATTATTAATTATGAAAGACTGGGTAAGAATACTAAATTGGTGTTAATGGTATTTGTATATTCTCCCATTTCATTTTCAGTAACCAAGGATCATATCTATTGAACTATGGCAACCCTGGAAAAAAATGGGATAGAAGGGAAAAAATCATCTACCATAGTTGTCTGAAATTTAAAATATGATACAAGTGTAATGTGACAATCTATTCTTCATGGCCTGTGATACTAAAGGAATAAAATGTGAATGAACTGACACTCTCTTTCCTTAAAATTTTGGTTTTTGAAGCCAGAGTTATTGATAGTGTATTTGAAATATATTGGTTCTCACAGCAGGCTGTCACCTATTAATTGTATTTTGTTGTAAAACTCTGATAAACCCGCTATCAAAATGGGTCGGCAAACAGCTAAGAGTAACTTTAAAATAACAAAATAACATAATTTAAACATAAAAACTATGAATAGTTATTAAAATGGAAGCCCAAGAAGTTCAAGCACATGCCTCTAGCTCTTTTAACTGTTCTTCATCTCAGCACAGCCTCATTTACCTCCCCTCAGCCCAGTCCTGTCTGTAAGCCTTCCTCACAGTGCTGCTTGAGTAGGACTTTGTGACTGCCACTGCCAAGGCATTTAATGAGCATCACAGTCAGTTGACCTTCATTCTTCAGCATAGCCTCAGAGATGGCTTTTTTTTTTTTTTTTTTGACAGAGTCTTGTTCTGTTGCCAGGCACCAGGCTGGAGTTCAGTGGCACAGTCTTGGCTCACCGCAACCTCCATCTCCCAGGTTCAAGCAATTCTCCTGCCTCAGCCTCCCGAGTAGCTGGGACTACAGGCATGCACCACCAAACCCAGCTAATTTTTGTATTTTAGTAGAGATAGGGCTTCACCATGTTGACCAGGATGGTCTTCATCTCTTGACATTGTGATCTGCCCGCCTTGGCCTCCCAAAGAGAGGGATTTTTAAAACCTTTTTTGGTATGAAATATTTCAAAGATACCTTAAAGAACTCCCACAAACCCCTAACTCAGCTTCCACGATTATCATCATGGTTCTTCTGCTCTTGAAAATTTTCTGCAGAGTCATCAGATTCCACAACATTGGAAATTAGGCAGATTTTTATTTTTCAACTTTTATTTTCATTTAAAAAATCATTAAAATTAGATGGTGAAAAGAAGCAATATGAATAAAAACCATGGAAATATTTGAGGAAATATATATTTCTGTCTCTAGGTGGTCTCTTTTAGGGCTTTAAATCAGTTAATATTTATTTATCAATTTGTCATAAAGCATAATAGTTAAATGATCCATATGTGAAAGAATTGTGGGGTTTTTTGTTATAAAGATTTAAACTCAAGAAAATAAAACTAAGAAGTCTGGGCCTAAATATTTTTTAGTGAAATTGAAAATTTCTAAACACTATAGAGAAAGTACCAGTTTTAGCATACTAGGTGTAAGAAACAAAACACAAAGGTGTTTTTTTTTTTTTTTTTTTTTAATCATGACTGAAAATAAGAGATAGAGAGGTAAATAATAAGTCCACTCTTAGAGCTTACTGCTAGTTGCTGAGAGTGTATGTGAATAAGTACATGTATGGTACTCCTCTCTTTTCTTTCTGGAGTTACCCGCGTATATCAGGGATCTGCAAACTACAGCCCCCAGGCCAAATCCAACCTGCCACCTGTTTTAATAGGACTGGCAAACTAGGAATTTTATTTTTACTTTTTACATTTTTAACTGGTTTAAAAATCAAAATAAGGATATTCTTCATTCTTTGTAGATTTTGGATATTAGCCCTTTGTCAGATGGGTAGATTGCAAAAATTTTTTCCCATTCTAATGATTGTTTCTTTTGCTGTGCAGAAACTCTTAATTAGATCCCATTTGTCTATTTTGGCTTTTGTTACTGTTGCTTTTGGTGTTTTAATCACGAAGTCCTTGCCCATGCCTATGTCCTAAATGATATTGCCTAGGTTTTCTTCTAGGGTTTTTATGGTGTCAGGTCTTATGTTTAACTCTTTAATCCATCTGGAGTTAATTTTAGTGTAAGGTGTGAGGAAGGGGTCTAGTTTCAGCTTTCTGCCCATGGCTAGCCAGTTTTCCCAACACCATTTATTAAACAGAGAATCTTTTCCCCATTGCTTGTTTTTGTCAGATTTGTCAAAGATCAGATGGTTGTAGATGTATGGTGTTACTTCTGAGGCCTCTGTTCTGTTCCATTGGTCTACATCTCTGTTTTGGTACCAGTACCATGCTGTTTTGATTACTGTAGCCTTGTAGCATGATACCTCCAGCTTTGTTCTTTTTGTTTAGGATTGTCTTGGATATGCAGGCTCTCTTTTGGTTCCATATGAAGTTTAAAGTATTTTTTTTCCAGTTCTGTGAAGAAGGTCAATGGTAGCTTGATGGGGATAGCATTGAATCTTTAATTTGGGCAGTATGGCCATTTCATGATACTGATTCTTCCCAACCATGAGCATGGAATGTTTTTCCATCTGTTTGTGTCCTCTCTTATTTCCTTGAGCAGTGGTTTGTAGTTCTCCTTGAAGAGGTCCTTCACACGCTTTGTTAGTTGTATTCCTAGGTATTTTATTCTCTTCGTAGCAATTGTGAATGGGAGTTTGCTCATGCTTTGGCTTTCTGTTTGTCTGTTATTGGTGTACAGGAATGCATGTGATTTCTGCACATTGATTTTGTATCCTGAGACTTTGCTGAAGTTGCTTATTTGGCTTAAGGAGATTTTGGGCTAAGACTCGGGCTAAATATGCAATCATGTTGTCTGCAAATAGAGACAATTTGACTTCTTCTTTTCCTAATTGAATGCCCTTTATTTCTTTTTCTTGCCTGATTTCTCTGGCTAGAACTTCCAATACTATATTGAATAGGAATAGTGAGAGAGGGCATCCTTGTCTAGTGCCAGTTTTCAAGGGGAATGCTTCCAGTTTTTGCCTGTTCAGTATGATGTTGGCTGTGGGTTTATTGTAAATAGCTTTTATCATTTTGAGATACGTTCCATCGATACCCAGTTATTGAGCCTGTTTAGCTTAAAGGGCTGTAGAATTTTGTCAAAGCCTTCTCTGCATCAATTGAGATGATCATGTGGTTTTTGTCTTTGGTTCTGTTAATGGGATGGATTACATTTATAGATTTGCATATGTTGAATCAGCCTTGCATCTCCAGGATGAAGCCTACTTGATCATGATGGATAAGCTTTTTGATGTGCTGTTGCATTCAGTTTGCCAGTATTTTATTGAAGATTTTTGCTTTGATGTTCATTATGGATATTGGCCTGAAGTTTTCTTTTTCAGTTGTGTCTCTGCCAGGTTTTGGTATCAGGATGATGTTGGTCTCATAAAATGAGTTAGGGAGGATTCCCTCTTTTTGTATTGTTTGGAATAGTTTCAGAAAGAATGGTACCAGTTCCTCTTTGTACGTCTGGTAGAATTCGGCTGTGAACCCATCTGGGCTTGGACTTTTTCTGGTTGGTAGGCTATTAATTGCTGCCTCAACTTCAGACCTTGTTATTGGTCTATTCAGGGATTCAATTTCTCCCTGGTTTAGTCTTAGGAGGGTATAAATGTCCAGAACTTTGTCAGTTTTTTCCCAATTTACTAATTTATGTGCATAGAGTTGTTTGTAGTAATCTCTGATGGTAGTTTGTATTTCTGTGGAATCGATGGTGATATCCCCTTTATCATTTTCTATTGCATCTATTTGATTCTTCTTTCTTTTCTTTTTTATTAGTCTGGCTAGTGGTCTATTTTGTTGATCTTTTCAAAAAGCCCCCTCCTGGATTTATTAATTTTTTTGAAGGGTTTTTGTGTCTCTATCTCCTTCAGTTCTGCTCTGATATTAGTTATTTCTTGTCTTCTGCTAGCTGATCTTTTATGCTGTTTTAAAATTGTGTATTGAAGTCTTGAAAATTTGTATAGTATATTGACCCTTAAACAATGTAGGGTTTAGGGGTGCTGACTCTTCATGCAGTCAGAAATTCACATATAACTTTTGACTACTACCCAGAACTTAACTACTAATAGCCTACTGTTGACCAGAAACCTCACTGATAACATGAAGTATATTGACACATATTTTATATGTTATATATATTATATACAGTATTCTTACAATAAAAAATGCTAGGGAAAAGAAAATGTTATGAAGAAAATTATAAGGAAGAAAATCTATATTTGTTATGAGTTAAGCGGGAGTAGATCATCACAAAGGTCTTCATCCTAATCATCTGCACATAGGGTAGGCTGAGGAGGAGTCGGAGGAAGGGTTGGTCTTGCTGTCTTGCCTGGCAGAGGCAAAAGAGGTAGAGGAGGTGGAAGGGATCCAGGAGAGGCAGGCACACTTGGTGTAATTTTACAGAAATACATTGTAACTCCCATCTGACATTTTTACTTTTTCATTTTTCTAAAAATATTTCTATATGGTACCAGTCCTCTTTCACTGTTTGCTTTAGTTTCAGTAAAAGTCCATATTGCAAAATGGACCCTTCTACGATATGGACACTGAGGTCAAAAGCAGTCTTGAATAATCATAACTCTTCTGCTAGATTGTCTATTGTCAATTTGGTTTTTGGCACCACTTCTTTTATGTGTTCTTCCTCATCATCTGACAGTGGCCTGGAAGCACTCGTCTCCATCAAGTTGTTTTTAATTAATCCTTCTGGTGTGGTGTCTATTAGCTGTTGTATTTCTCTAAAATCCATATCTTGCAACCCTTCACTCCCAACCTTTTTTTTTTTTTTTTGTCGTATCTACAATCTCTTTCATTTTTTTTTTAATTGATTTTCTTGTAAATCCTGTGAAGTCTGTACAACATCTGGAAACCGTTTTCTCCAGCAGGAATTTACTGCTTTGGGCTTGATGGCTTTCATAGCTTTTTCCATAAAAACAATGGCGTCTTCAATGATATAAGTCCTCCAAGCTTTCATGATGCTCTCTGTATTGAGTTTCTCTTCCATAGCACTGGCAAATCTTTTCCATAGGGTGCTGTATATAATGGCACCCTGTGGAAAGGTCCCTGTGACCCAGACCTAGAGGCTGAATTAGAGACATTGTGTTTGAGGGTAGTTAGACCACTTTGATGTCTTCTGTGTTGAACTAATGGTGTTCTGCATGGCGAAGGGCATTATCCAATATCAAAAGAACTTTAAAAGGCAGTCCTTTACTGACAAGGTACTGCCTGTCATCAGGGACAAAGCATAAATGGAACCAGTCTAGAAAAAGGGTTCTTGTTGTCCAGGGCTTCTTCTTGTAAAACCACAAGCCTGGCAATTGGTGTTTATCTTTTCCCTTCAAGGCTCAGGGTTAACAACTTTACAGGTATCAGCAGTCCTCATCCTAAACCCAATTGCATTTACACAAAATGGTGGAATTAGCCTATTTTTTCTTGCCTTAGATCCTGGTACTTGCTTCTCTTGCTTACTAATAAAAGTACTATGTGACATTTTTCTCCCCAGAATAAGGTACTTTCTTCTGCATTGAAAACCTGTTCAGCCAGATATCCTTTTTCCTCAATGATTTTAATGGCATCTGAGAACTCATCTTCTGCCTTTTGATTAGCAGAAGCTGCCTCTCTTGTTATCTTGATATTTTAAAGCCAATCTGCTTTAGAAAATTATCAAACCATCCTTGGCTGGCATTGAATTCTCCAGCTTTAGATCCTTTATCTTTCTTTTGCTTTAAATTGTCGTATATTGACTTCACTTTTTCTCAGATCATATTTGGAGTCTATAGGTATGCCTTTTAGTAACCCTGCACCCACATAAAAGCTGTATTTTCAATACTAGATAAAAGAGTAATTTGCAAAAAATGCAAGGTTTTCTCCCAGTGGTGTAGGTACAGCAATGACCTCATGAATTTCCTTTTCTTTTTTTTTTTTCTGCAATGGTCCTTATGCTGGATTCATTTCTCTTGAAGTGATGGACAACTGCAGCTGCAGACCTCCATCTTCCATACATATCAAACAATTCAACATTTTTTTGCAATGTCATGACTTTTCTTCTTGGGAGCACTTCTAGCATCACTAGTGGCTTTTTGTATGGATCCCATGATACTACTCAGGGACAATATTGTGCTCAACACCATAAAAAGATGTGAGAACTGTGAGAGATCACTTTTTACTGCAATATACAATTTACAGGCCTGTGGAACTGCTCACATGGAGATAATTAACATCACCCAGTGTTTCAAGCAGATACAGCATTTGAATTCACTGCAATAGCAACAGGTGGTGGCTACAAAATAGTTACAGTACTATAGTATGTGCTACAGTTAATTTTATGCAGTTGTGATTTAGTACTGCATCTTTGTATTTGTTTATATTTCTCTTAACTTCAAATGGTGCCATGTAAAATCTGAAAGTATATATATGTTTTCAATAAATTTTAACTTTCTCTGACAATTTTGTGTATATTTTATGGTAGGAAATGATAAAATAGACTACTAGTATCTGCATATATTTTATACATCCAGAACAATCCCAGGTTTTTCTTAAATTTTTTGATATGTCTAGGCCATGTGGTTTGTCTGTGAGGTTTTTTGAAATTCTCGCACATCTCCAGAAATTTTTTCAATATATTTATTGGAAAAAATTTAAATATAAGTAAACCCACACAGTACAAGACTGTGTTGTTCAAGGGTCAACTCTGTATATTATGAGCTATACATCAATATCTATTGTATTTAATAACTTTACTTTCGTTTTTATATCTGAGAATTAAGACCTTTTTATCGATTCTAAAGTTGTTTTCATGAGTTATGAAAATAAGAACACTTGTAAACATAATATAATAGTTAGCAGTTTGGTTCCTTATATAATAGGATAAATAAAAGTTCAGAAATTGGATTTTTAATATGTATGCCAATTTTATCTTATTGTGATCATTTAATTAGAAGTATTTTTTAATAAGCTTTTCTTACCTGTTTCCTCCACCATTTGGGGTGGAGGTAGCAGGTAAGAGAAGGCTTGTTAGAGGAGATGATATTTAATCTGACACCAGAAATGTGAATGAAATTTATCTAAATAAGGCAGGTGTAAAGATTTTGAATGTGGAAGGTAGGTTGTATTATTATAATTAATGTTTGCTCATTAACAACGTACCCAGATAAGAAGTACCCAAATAAGCCTTGGCTCTAAGAGAATTCTTTATATTTAAAGAGATAATTAAAATAAGCCAATAAATAGAGTTAATTTGGGGACCGTTTCATGTAATTTATTGAGTATGCTTTTATTCTTGAAAATCTGTTTCTATAAATGTGGTAAACTGAGGTTTATACATTTCACATATGTATCCTTCAGATGAATTTTTTTTCTGTTCATTCACTGCTTGAGCCATTGCATTACAATTTTTTAAAAATACTTGCAACATTGCTTAGAGTAGAAATCTGTTTAATTATTGAGCATCTATTATGTGCTAGACACAGTGTGATTTGTAGCATGATAGGTGAAGGACAGGGCACTATGAGAGCCCGTAATCAAAGTTGCCTAATGCTATTTTGGGTGGGGGACCAGGTGAGATAAGTCCTAATGGAGGAATAGATATTTAAGCTGATACCTAAAAGGTGAATATGATTTATTTAGACAAGAATAAGAATGTTGGAGGTGTGAGTTGAGCTTGGAGAGCATATTTCAGATAAAGAGTAATGTATTTGAATGTGTATATTGAAGAAGCTATGAATAATGACAGCTGTAGTAAAAGCCATCACTTATTGAATGATAATTATTATATTGTGCCACTGTTTGAGGCAGTTTACATGTATTAATATCTTTAATCTTTGTTATAACCATATAAGGGAACTGTTATTATTATTTCACTTACATTAACTGATTATTACTGTTCTTTATGAGTAATATAGTGTTCTCTCCTTGTTTCCTCATTAGGTCTGAATTTGGGGACTTTGGTATTGTTTTGTTTTGGTTTCAGTGAACCAGAAGTGGCCTGTAGGCACATTTAGTAAAAAGACAAAAAACATTATTATGACATTTTAGCTTGTCATTGAAAATAATATTAAAATATGGTATTTATGGATAATGAAACCTATGACTATTAAAACTTAATTTCTATTTTATAAGAAATAGAAGGGATAACGAAGAAGGTAATCAATGCTATGAAAAATGGTGAGACATATCCAGATTGTGACTCATTCTAAAAGATAAGTGGCCTGGACTTTTTAAAAAAGTCAGTATCATAAAAAAGAAAAGGATAGAGAGATTCTAGATTTAAACTGTAATGAAAGAGATATAACAACCAGTGAAATGTAATGCGTGAATTTTGAATGGATCTCAGATTTTTTTTTTTTTTGTCTGATCTCACCACTTTTATTCAACAGTGTTGGAAATTCTAGTGCCAGTGCAATAAAGAAAGAAAAGGAAATACAAAGCATACAAACCAGAAAGGAATAAATAAAATTATCAGTATTTACAGATGTTATGACTGTACATGTAGAAATTTCCAAGGAATCTAAAAAACAAGGTTTTTTGTTTATTCCTGATCTTGGGGGGAAACATACAATGGTTTTTCACAATTAGGTTTAATATTAGTTATAGATTTTTTTTATTTTAGTTTTATTGCATTTTAGGTTTTGTGTCACATGTGAAGAACATGCAAGATTGTTGCATAGGCACACACGTGGCAGTGTGATCTGCTGCCTTCCTCCCCATCACCCACATCTAGCACTTCTCCCCATGCTATCTCTCCCCAACTCCCCTCCCCCCACTGTCCCTCCCCTATTTCCCCCCAACAGACCCCAGTGTGTAGTGCTCCCCTCCCTGTGTCCATGTGTTTTCATTGTTCAACACCCGCCTATGAGTGAGAACATGCGGTGTATGATCTTCTGCTCTTCTGTCAGTTTACTGAGAATGATGGTTTCCAGGTTCATCCATGTCCCTACAAAGGACACAAACTCATCGTTTTTGATGGCTGCATAATATTCCATGGTGTATATGTGCCACATTTTCCCTGTCCAGCCTATCATCGGTGGCCATTTGGGTTGGTTCCAGGTCTTTGCTATTGTAAACAGTGCTGCAATGAACATTTGTGTGCACATGTCCTTATAGTAGAACGATTTATAATCCTTTGGATATATACCCAGTAACGGGATTGCTGGGTCAAATGGAATTTCTATTTTTAGGTCCTTGAGGAATCGCCACACTGTCTTCCACAATGGTTGAACTAATTTACACTCCCACCAACAGTGTAAAAGTGTTCCTATTTCTCCACATCCTCTCCAGCATCTGTTGTCTCCAGATTTTTTAATGATTGCCATTCTAACTGGCGTGAGGTGGTATCTCAATGTAGTTTTGATTTGCATTTCTCTGATGACCAGTGATGATAAGCATTTTTTCATATGCTTGTTGGCCTCATGTATGAAAGGATCTCAGATTTTTAAAAAAAAACTATAGAAGGTATTTTGAAGACAACTGGAAAATTTAAGTATGACATGAAATATTATTAATTTTCTTAGTTATGATAATGATATTATGATATGTAGGAAAAGGTCCTTAGTCTAAGCATGCTGAAGTATTTAGGGGTAAAATGTCATTTTTGGAAAAATTGCAATATAATAATTTCTGTAAATTTTTGTCTTTTACTTGGTCATTAATGGAATTCCTAAGTGTTAAAATGCTTAAATTTAACTTATCTTTTAATCTGATATTTTCCATATAATGTTTTATTACCATATGACTTGTTGACATTTTAAAAAATCTATCCTCATTCCCATCTTCAACTAAAATGTCAGTTATTTGAGGATTGAGGCCTTCTGTTATTCACCGCTTCATTCATAGCACAAAGGATAGTATCTGGCATATAGTAGGCCACAGTCCGTATTTGTTGAGTGAACTGATGTAAGGACAATCAGTCTCAATGGGCCTTACCATTTCTATGTAATTCATAATATCTTTAATATTTTTTATTAGTTTTAGTATTGTTACTAGAAAAGATAATTGATTGTTTTTTATGTTTTAGGGAAGTTGGGAAAAAAGAATTTTGAAGAGTTTAAATAGCATGTGCACTGAACTGAGTATCCCACTGGCACGAAAGGTACTTTTAAACATTTTTCTGTTTAAGTATTTCGTTGTGAATCAAATACTAGAAAGTATGAAATTATATTACTGTTAGGCACATTTATTTATTTATTTTTACTAGTATATCAACTTGTTTTGAAACAAAAATCTGTAAAAGGCCAATTATGTGTGTATATTCCATATAGATTTCTATTTTTTTGTGTGCTATAATTATTGTAACAAATCTGTATCTTTAAAAATAAATAGAAATATGAATCTATAGTATAGATGAGTTAGACATTTGGCCGTAAAGATTAGGAATATGCTTTAAAGATTTTAATTACCTTTAGTTTACTTACTTTTTGGCTGATTAGCACAGCAGCCATATTCCTTGAATCACAGATAGAGTTCAGGTATACTGTAATCTTGTAATAGGCAATATGGTACCATCTTTCAGTATAAACGTAGGAAACAAAAAGGATAATTTGTCATCTCTCTGTAGAACTGGAATTCTATGTAGATCTAATACTGAACATATATCTGTTACTCTGGACACTGAGGAGAAAGAGGAGAAAGAAAAGAAAAAGCACTTGAGGGATGTTCTGTATTCTTGGTAGCTGCTCGTAAGTAGGAGAGAGCCAGTTTCACATCATTCTCCCTACCTGCTATTTATTCCCTGTTGTTGGACAGGATGTAGTGGATATACTTTGGATAATATCCAAGGAAAAATTACTGAAGGCAGCAGAAGGATGGTGTTTGAAAAATGATACGTTTACATTAAAAACTGTCTAAATATGTAGTGTTGTATAATACTCTGCCTTTCATATAGAAAGATGATGCTACTGACTCTTAGTCACATTCTCTTGGCCAGCACCCCTTGTGATGCTTTTCTGAGACTGCTGGATGGGAGAACGAGATGTAGTATGTGGCTGAGGCGCAGTTTTTCATTGCGAATTTTACTGACCAGTTTACAGATCACTTACCTTCTTTTATTGGACTCATTAGCACCATGTTCTAACTAAGCCATTGAGACTAGGCGTGACCTAATAGTTAAATAATAATTTAAGTGCAGTTACCCAAATTGAACATGTTTAATGAAATTATTTATCCTGTTATGGTAGTTTATTTAAGCTTTTAAATAAGTTATTGATTCTTGTGTTTAGATGTATTGCTAGACTTCAAAAAATTAAACCAGTTCTAAAATTACCTTTTCCAGAGGCCAGTTGGAGAACAGAAAGAACTTCTTAATAAATGGAATGAAATGGGAACTGATGAACCAGGTATGTGAAAATTTTTTTTCAAAATGTAGTGGAAAAAGAATTGCCTTCTTAATTGTGGATCCAAAGTAACAGAATTAACAATTCTTTTGGAAAGATGGCAATTTTCCTTCTCATTAATTTTCTATCATCTGAAAAACCAGAATTAGGCTGGCCTACTCAAACTCCCTAACACCATGTGCGACTAATAAATACAAACATCAGGAGCAGCTTTTTTGTTGTTGTTTGTTTTTTAGAGACAGGGTCCTACTCTGTTATCCGGGCAGTAGCATGAACACAGCTCACTTTAACCTCAAACTCCTGGGCTCAGAGGGTCCTTTTACCTCAACTGCTTGAGTAGCTAAGACTACAGGCATGCACAAATATGCCTGGCTAATTTTTCTATTTTTTGTAGAGATGGCGTTTTGCTATGCTGCTGTGGCTGTCTCTGTTGAACTCCTGACCTCAAGTAATCCTCCCACCACAACATCCCAAAGTGCTGGGATTACAGGTGTGAGCCACTGCACCTGGCCTCATTTATCCTTTTTTAAAGCAGCATTTAAAAACATTTTTATAAAATAATAAATTAAATTATCCAATGGATTTTTGAGATTCTTGTCTTTTAATTAAGGTGAATATTGTGCAAGCTTAATTACACTGGATTGTTAAAAATAGGGTAAATAGTGAAAAATACATTTGAAGACTTTAAAATGTTTTAAAGAATTCATTTTTGTTCCTTTTAATATTTAAAATCTAGTCAATTTTATAAACATACAATGAATAACAACTATATTTCATTTACCATGATAGATACCTGTAATTGTATAGACAGACATGTATATAACCCCTTTTCACCCTTCCTCACCACTGCTGAAAATACATATGGGGGACTAGGTAAGAGATAAATGCCGTAACAGAGGAAGCAATGAGTTATTTGAGTTCAAAAGGGGGAATAGTTTAATACAACTAGAGGAATTCCTAAGAATGCATTGTTTGTATTTTAAGTACCTTGAGAATTCTTATTTAGAACCTTTATGTTACATTGACATTGTTTGGTCAATTCAGTTATAAATAATTACAACTTGTGAATAGGGTGCTCTTAATTTCTTCCAGAATACGTCACCTAGGACATGAAGGGCAGAGGTTGTCTTTTCATTTTAGTGTTCTCTGTACTTAACACAGTGTATGACAAATAATTGATACTCAGGAAATGTTTGAATTAATCTATCTGCATGATAATAAGACTTCATATATTATTAACTGAAATTGTGTTTTAATCTATCTTCTAGATTTAAGCCTTTTCAGACCTGTTTATGCACCTAAGGATTTTCTTGAGGTAGGTTCTATTGGATAAATATACATATGTTAGTGAACAAATAATGTGAATAAATATTGATGTAAAAATATATCCAGGCAGAGGGATTAGCAGGTAAAAATCCCCAGACTCATTGAAGCAGTGGACTGACATGATCAGGTCTGTGTTTGAAAACTACCCTTGGAAAATATGGAAAGATTAGCACTGGGTAAATCAGTTAGGAAAATTTTGATTAAAAAATAGGGACTGTATGTCATGTAGCCTGCTGCCTGGGACGTATAAGTACTCAGTAAATCTTTTTTTTTTTTTTTATTCCCTTCCCTGTTCTAGTAGTCCAGAAGACATGATGAGTGTCTGAACTAAGAGAACAACATTGGAAATGGAAAGAATGTGACAGATTTGATGGAGATTTTAAGGATGATTTGGGAACTGATCAGATATGGGGTCTATGAGGAAAAAAAAAAGATAATGATCACCTTCAAATGTCTAGGTTGTATAATTGGGCAGAAGTTACTTGACATGAGATAGAGGATACAGTAGGAGGAACAGGGCTGTTAGTGAAGGTGATAAGCTTAGTTAAGTTTCAGAGGCATATCAAATATTCAAGCTGAACCCTTCAGTAGACACTTGGAACTCATATTTTAATTCACTCATCTTTGATTTCACTCTTTCACTTGGACTTTACATGTTATCCTATTAGCATTACCTTTGAAATATTCCAGAATACATCCAATTTTTGCCACCACCACTGCTACATCCTAGCTTCTCAATTGGTCTTCCTCCTTCTACCTTTGCCCACCTAGAATCTGTTCTTAGCACAGCTTCCAGAGGAAGGCCTTTAAATGCAATTCAGAATAAGCCACTCTTCTGCTATCCAGTGGCTTCCCATCTCATTTTACTTATTAAATAAAAGCCAAAGTCATGGCAGTGACCTAAAATACGCCATTTGGTTTGATATCCTATTAGCTGTCTGAGTTCATCTCCCATTACCGTTCCTCCCGATTGGTCTTACTCCAACTACTTTAGCCTCCTTGCTTATCCCTGGCTTCCTTCCAGCTGTGGGTCTTTGCTCTTTGTTTTATCTGCTTGCAAATATTTTCCCCTAAATGTCTACCTGTATGTTCGTTCACTACTTATGTCTTTCCTTATATATCACTTTCTTAGTAAAGGTTTCACTGGCTCTCCTGCTCGGAATTCCTTATACCCTTTTCCAGCTTTGTTTTTCTCTACAGCATCTTTCATGACATATATAACATACTATTGATTTATTTTGGTTATTGCCTGCCTTTTTCCATTGCAAATGAAGCTTCACAGGGGCAAGAGCTTTTTATTCTGTTTTATTCCCTGCCTCAGCACTTGTACAGGGTCAAATAATTGACAACACTCACAAGACTTCTCAGGGTCCACCCACCTGTGCCTTTCTTTCAGCAGGAGAAAGAATGAACCTGCAAACACAAAGTGATCCACACTTCCAGCAGAACTCTCAGGGCCTTTCTCAGTTACACAAGATACGTTTAGATTTTTGGTTATAAACCATCAAGATACATGCAAGATATCTTGGTCTAGGGAGCCAAGACACAAGTTTTTTGAGGGATCGTTTCTACCCCAACTCGTTATATCAAATGCAAACCACCAGTTTACGTTTTCAATAAACAATGTAAATAAACAGATGTGGAATGCCTCCCAGTTAGTTTTGGTCATTAAATAACATATTATGACTGACTACAGCTAGTGCTCGACTTACGACCACGATTGGTTCCGACAGACCGGTCGTAACACGATTTGGTCGTAAGTTGAGTAAGCTATATGTACAGTACTGTGAAATGGTGTTATAAAAATCTTTAAGTCATATTTTATCATAATTTTCTTTCATTATTGTTGTATATCATAATTTTCTTTGTTCATTTTATGCCATTTGTATCATCTCTACACCATTTTGTTTCTTATTTTTACATTCGTCAGGTTTAAGTAAAACACTGCATTACCAGTACAACTGGTTTAATATTTGCAAAACATACAAAATTACAAAATACAGGTGCATACAAAAATACAAAATACAGATGTAAAAAATACCATAGGTAACATTTTCCCAATTGCAAAACATATCAAAATATATAAACTATGTATGAAACATTTTATTGGCCGCTGGTGCTTGGCTGCGGATCGTTTATGTCATCATCTGAGGCAGCAGTTGGGGTTACTGGAGTTGATTTTTTCGTAAACATGGCGAGCTTTGTCTGACTTGTATGTTTCTTTTTTCCTTCATAAATTTCACGATATGGACGAAACACATTGTGCGCCATCTGTTCAATCCTTGCAAATTGTTCGATGTTTGGGTCCATTGCTTCGAAATGTATAAGAAGTTTATTCAGTAAAGATAAATCGTCTGATAATCCCTTAGTGGTGAACTTTCTTTCTGGCTCTTCCTCTTCTTTCTCTGCTTCTCTTCTTTCTTCTTCTGCCACTCTTTCATCTTCCAGTTCGATTAGCTCATTTGTAAGTTCTCCAGATTCTTTGTCTAGCAACTCTTCGACATCTTCCATTTCACACTCCAAAGAAAGGTCTTTAGCGAGTTTTACTATTTTTTCCCAAATCGTTTCAAGTTCACGTTCACTGTCAAATCTGTCAAAATCATTAACATAGCGCTTAACACAATTTTTCCAGATGCCATTCATGCACTTTGTTGTCACAGCCTCCCAGGTGGTAGCGATATTCTTGATACACATCAAAATGTTGTAGTGTTTCTAAAAGTCTACAGCGGAGCAGTCGTGGCTAGCGATTGTGGTTGTAAAGTCGAATGGTCGTAAGTTGCATAGGTCGTAAGTCGATCAATACCTGTAGTTACTACATTTCACTACATCTTGGCCAAGGGTCACTACCAGATTTCTAGCCTCATTGTTCAACTCCTACTTATGAGTGAGAACATGCAGTGTTTGGTTTTCTGTTCCTGTGTTAGTTTGCTGAGAATGATGGTTTCCAGCTTTATCCATGTCCCTGCAAAGGGCATGAACTCATCCTTTTTGATGTCTGCATAGTATTTCATGGTGTATAGGTGCCACATTTTCTTTGTCCAGTCTGTCATTGATGGGCATATGGGTTGGTTCCAAGTCTTTGCTATTGTGAACAGTGCTGCAATAAATATATGTATGCATGCATCTTTATAGTAGAATGATTTATAATCCTTTGGGCATATACCCGGTAATGGGATTGCTCAGTCAAATGCTATTTCTGGTTCTAGATCCTTGAGGAATCGCCACACTGTCTTCCACAATAGTTGAACTAATTTACACTCCCACAAACAGTGTAAAAGTTTCCTATTACTCCACATCCTCTCCAGCATCTGTTGTTTCCTCACTTTTTAATGATCACCATTCTAACTGGCATGAGATGGTACCTCATTGTGGTTTTGATTTGCATTCCTCTAATGACCAGTGATGCTGAGCTTTTTTACATATGTTTTTTGGCTGCATAGATGTCTTCTTTTGAGAAGTGTCTGTTCATATCTTTCACATACTTTTTGATTTTTTTTTTCTTGTAAGTTAGTTTAAGTTCCTTGTAGATTCTGGATATTAGCCCTTTGTCATATGGATAGATTATAAAACTTTTCTCCCATTCTGTAGGTTGCCTGGTCACTCTGATGATAGTTTCTTTTGTTGTGCAGAAGCTCTTTCGTTTAATTAGATCTCTTTTGTCTATTTTGACTTTTGTCACTATTGCTTTTGGCATTTTAGTCATGAAGTCTTTGCTTATGTCTATGTCCTGAATGGTATTGCCTAGATTTTATTCTAGGGTTTTTATGGTTTTAGGTCTTATGTTTAAGTCTTTAGTCCATCGTGAGTTAATTTTTTAATAAGGTATAAGGAAGGGGCCCAGTTTCAGTTTTCTGTATATGGCTAGCCAGTTTTCCCAACATCATTTATTAAATAGGGGATCCTTTCCCCATGGCTTGTTTTTGTCAGGTTTGTCAAAGATCAGATGGTTGTAGATGTGTGGCATTATTTCTGAGGCCTCTGTTCTGCTCCATTGGTCTATATATCTGTTTTGGTACCAGGACCATGCTGTTGTGGTTAGCATAACTTTGTAGTTTAAAGTCAGGTGGTGTGATGCCTTCAGCTTTGTTTTTTTTACTTAAGATTGTCTTGGTTTTACAGGTTCTTTTTTGGTTCCATATGAAATTTAAAGTAGTTTTTTCTAATTCTGTAAAGAAAGTTAATGGTAGCTTGATGGGGATAGCATTATATTTATAAGTTACTTTGGGCAGTATGGCCATTTTCACAATATTGATTCTTCCTATCCATGAGCTTGGAATGTTTTTCCATTTGTTTGTATCCTCTCTTATTTCCTTGAGCAGTGATTTGTAGTTCTCCTTGAAGAGGTCCTTCCCATCGTTTGTAAGTTGTATTCCTAGGTATTTTATTTTCTTTTTTGCAATTGTGAATGGGAGTTCACTCATGATTTGGCTCTGTGTTTTTCTATTATTGGTGTATAGGAATGCTTGTGATTTTTGCACATTTATTTTGTGTCCTGAGACTTTGCTGAAGCTCCTTTTCAGCCTAAGGAGATTTTGGGCTGAGACGATAGGGTTTTCTAAATATACTATCGTGTCATCTGCAAACAGAGACAATTTGATTTCCTCTCTTCGTATTCAAATACTTTTTATTTCTTTCTCTTGCCTGATTACCCTGGCCAGAACTTCCAACACTATGTTGAATAGGGGTGGCGAGTGTATATCCTATTGATTTGGGGTGGAGAGTTCTGTAGATGTCTATTAGATCCACTTGGTTCAGAGCTGAGTTCAAGTCCTGAACATTCTTGTTGATTTTCTGTCTTGTTGATCTGTCTAATACTGACAGTGGGGTGTTAAAGTCTCCCATTATTATTGTGTGGGAGTCTAAGTCTCTTTGTAGGTCTCTAACAACTTGCTTTATGAATCTGGGTGTTCCTGTTTTGCGTGCATATATTTAGTATAGTTAGCTCTTCTTGTTGCATTGATCCCTTTACCATTATGTAATGCCCTTTTTTGTCTTTTTTGATCTTTGTTGACCTAAAGTCTGTTTTATCAGAGACTAGGATTGCAACCCCTGCTTTTTTTTCGCTTTCCATTTGTTTGGTAAGTATTCCTCCATCTTTTTATTTTGAGCCTATGTGTGTCTTTGCACATGAGAGGGTCTCTTGAATACAGTACAACAAAGAATCTTGACTCTAGCCAATTTGCCAGTCTGTGTCTTTTAATTGGGGCTTAGCCCATTTACTTTTAAGGTTAATATTGTTATGTGTGAATTTGAACCTGTCATCATGATGCTAGCTGGTTATTTTGCCCATTAGTCAATGCAGTTTCTTCATAGCATTGATAGTCTTTACAATTTGGTATGTTTTTGCAGTGGCTGGTACCTGTTTTTCCTTTTCATATTTAGTGCTTCCTTCAGGAGCTCTTGTAAGTCAGGCCTGGTGGTGACAGAATCTCACAGTATTTGCTTGTCCATAAAGGATTTTGTTTCTCCTTCACTTATGAAGCTTAGCTTGGCTGGATATGAGATTCTGGGTTGAAAGTTTTTTTCTTTTAGGGATGTTGAATATTGGCTTCCACTCTCTTCTGGCTTGTAGTGTTTCTGAAGAGAGATCTACTGTGAGTCTTGATGGGCTTCCCTTTGTGGGTAACCCAACATTTCTCTCTGACTGCCCTTAACATTTTTTACTTCATTTTCACCTTGGTGAACCTGAAAATTATGTGTCTTGGGGTTCCTCTTCTCGAGGAATATCTTTGTGGTGTTCTCTGTATTTCCTCAATTTGAATGTTGGTTTGTCTTGTCAGGCTGAGGAAGTTCTCCTGGATAATATCCTGAAGAGTGTTTTCCACCTTGGTTCCATTCTCCCTGTCACTTTCACATACACCAGTCAAACATAGGTTTGGTCTTTTTACATAGTCCCATACATCTTGGAGGCTTTGTTCATTCCTTTTCATTCTTTTTTCTCTAATTTTGTCTTCATGCTTTATTTCATTAAGTTGATCAATCTCTGATATCCTTTCTTCTGCCTAACCGATTTGGCTATTGATACTTGTATATGCTTCACAAAGTTCTTGTGCTGTGTTTTTCAACTCCATCAGGTCATTTTCATTCTTTTCTAAACTGGTTATTCTAGTTAGCAATTCATTTAACCTTTTTTCAAGTTTCTTAGCTTCCTTGCATTGGGTTAGAACATACTCCTTTAGCTCAGAGGAGTTTGCTATTACCTACCTCCTGAAGCCTACTTCTGTCAATTTGTCAAACTCATTCTCCATGCAGTTTGTTCCCTTGCTGCTGAGGAGTTGTGGTCCTTTAGAGGAGAAGAGGCGTTTTGGTTTTTGGAATTCTCATCCTTTTTGCACTGGTTTTTCCTCATCTTTGTGGATTTATCTACTTTTGGTCTTTGATGCTGTGACCTTTGGATGGGGTTTTTGAGTGGTTGTCCTTTTTGTTGATGTTGATGCTATTCCTTTCTGTTTGTTAGTTTTCCTTCTAACAGACCCTCTGCTGCAGGTCTGCTGGAGTTTGCTGGAGGTCCACTCCAGACCCCGTTTTCCTAGGTATCACCAGCAGAGGCTGCAGAACAGCAAAGATTGCTGCCTGTTCCTTCCTCTGGAAGCTTTGTCCCAGAGGGGCACCTGCCAGATGCCAGCCAGAGCTCTCCTGTATGAGGTGCCTGTCGACCCCTGCTGGGAGGTGTCTCCCAGTCAGGAGGCATGGGGGTCAGGGACCCACTTGAGGAGGCCGTCTGTCCCTTAGCAGAGCTCAAGCACTATGCTGGGCAATCTGCTGCTGTTTAGAGCTGGCAGGCAGGAATGTGTAAGCCTGCTGAAGCTCCACCCACAGCCACCCCTTCTCTGAGGTGCTCTGTCCCAGGGAGATGAGAGTTTGATCTCTAAGCCCCTGACTGGGGCTGCTGCCTTTCCTTCAGAGATGCCCTGCCCAGAGAGGAGGAATCTAGAGAGGCAGTCTGGCTACAAGGGCTTTGCTAAGCTATAGTGGGCTCTGCCTGGTTTGAACTTCCCCCTGGATTTGTTTACACTGTGAGGGGAAAACCACCCACTCAAGCCTCTGTAATGGTGGACGTCCCTCCCCACACCAAGCTTGAGTGTCCCAGGTTGACTTCAGGCTGCTGTGCTTGCAGCAAGAATTTCAGCCAGTGGATCTTTGCTTACTGGGCTCTGTGGGGGTGGGATCTACTGAGCTAGACCACTTGGCTCCCTGACTTCAGCCCCTTTGCTAGGGAAGTGAACGGTTCTGTCCTGCTGGCATTCCAGGCACCACTGGGGCATGAAAAAAACTGCAGCTAGCTCAGTGTCTGCCCAAATGGCCGCCCAGTTTTGTGCTTGAAACCCAGGGTCCTGGTGGCATAGGCACCTGAGGAAATCTTCTGGTCTGCAAGTTGTGAAAACCATGGGAAAACCGTAATATCTGGGCCAGAATGCACCATTCCTAACAGCACAGTCCCTCAAGGCTTCCCTTGGGCAGGGGAGGTACTTCCCTGATGTTTTGTGCTTCTAGGATATGGTGATGCTCCACCCTGCTTTGGCTTGCCTCTGTGGGCTGGACCCACTGTCCACCCAGTCCCAATGAGATGTGCTGCGTACCTCAGTTGGAAATGCAGAAATCACTTGCCTTCTGCATTGATCTTACTGGGAGCTGCAGACCAGAGCCATTCCTATTCAGCCATTTTGCCAGCCACCCCCTTAATTACAGTTTCTATATTTCTAATATTTTTATTTTTCTGTTACTCAAATATTCTGTTTGTTCTCCTTTTTCTATCTTTCATGTTTTACAGTTTCCCTTGAAGTATGATTCCTTATTTATGTAATTAGGCTAAAATTGAGCTGTTAGGTAATTAGTCTAAAATTGTAGATTCTTTGCTATTTTTTTATTTTTTAAAACAAATACTATTGATATTTTTGGTTTCAATATAGTGTTTGCAATTTTAGGAAACTTTTGGTATTATAGCACATATTTTATCAGCTGTTAGCTATCAGTTCATTAGTGTCTTCCTCAAATATGATGGCATTTCTGTCATCATGATCTCCTCCACTAGATTCTTAATGGCTTTTTTTCTCTCAAGAGTTTTACTTAAAAATATTTTATAAAATTATTCTTTCCAGAAAAATTCACGTTGTTAGAAAAATAAGAAAGCATACATAAGAATAAATTTAGAAATAAAACAACCACAATTATATTGCACAGCAACAACTACTATCATTATGATACTTTAAAAATAAGAATATATTATTAACATTTTTATGTCATTACCCATATTAATTGAGGCACATTGTACTGTATTTTATTATATGAATTCATTATACTTTATTTAAATAATTCCTTATAATAGGTTAAATTGTTTCTTATTTTTCCTATGTAAACAGTACTTCACTAACATTATTTCTGTATGATCCTAGCAAACATATTTATTTTATTAGGATCATATTCTATATTTATACTAATAGAAATAAGATTCCTACATTAAATGGTGTGTCAATATCTAAGTTGGCTTTTTTCTGTTTTTTGTTTTCTTGTTTTTTTTGAGATGGAATCTTGTTCTGTAGTCTAGGCTGGAGTGCAGTGGCATGTTCTCAGCTCACTGCAACTTCCACCTCCCGGGGTTGAAGCAATTCTCTTGCCTCAGCCTCCCAAGTACCTGGGACTATAGGCACATACTGCCATGCCCAGCTGATTTTTTGTATTTTAGTAGAGACAGGGTTTCACAGTGTTGCCCAGGCCAGTCACAAACTCCTGAGCTCAGGCAATCCACTGGCCTCGGCCTCCCAAAGTGCTAGGATTATAGGTGTGAGCCACCATGCCTGGTTGCTTATTTTTGAAAATTATATAAATGACCTTTTTTTTTTAAGCTTTGCTTTTCAAATTTCTTTTTTTTTTTTTTCGTGTGAGTTTGGTTTAGAGATGCCCTGCAATCTTACGTCATCATCTTTCTACAAATCTTGTCAATTTCTGTTTTTAAATGTGTTAGAATTGATTCTAAATTTTTTCCTGATAAATATTACAATCAAGCAAGTTTTTTTTCCCTATCTCCTTCTCTGGTAAAGTGTTATAATCAAGCAGTTTTTATTTTTCCTAACCAAAAAGTTTTAATTAATTTATTTATATATTTTTTATTATACTTTAAATTCTGGGATCCATGTGCAGATCTTGCAGTATTGTTATATAGGTATACAGATACTCTAACTTTATAGAGTTTTATATCGTAGGTTATTCATTGGAATATTAAAACTATCCCAATTAAAATATATTTATGGTATTATATTTTAACATTTCAATATACTTTATAGCATTTTAGAATGTAATTAAAATATATGCATCACCCCAAATAGTAATTAATTTTGTGGTGATACACCAAGAATATCCCTGCTAATTTTATAAGTGTAAACATCCTATAAAGAAACTAACCAATTTTGTTGGATTTGTTTTTAAAGGTATTAATTAATCTTCGCAACCCAAATTATGAAAATGGTGATTCTCTTAGTTTCAGGACTCATTTGGGTTTAATTCAAGTTCCACTGAAAGTAAAAGACATCCCTGAATTGGTAAGTATAGAAATTTAAAAATAAATTAACATCATTTAGAAGATAACCATTAGAAAAAATGTTTTAATACAGCATGTATCTAAAGCAATAGAATAATCTACTCATTAAACAAATTAATACTGTGACTTTTATTCTTTTATTACAAATATGTATATAGACAGAGCAAGTTGCTTTGCGAATAGGACAAAAAATGAGCTCACATTGACCTATAAATGCTTTTGCTTATTCCATATTTTAATAAACAGCATAGATTTATGAGACAGCTTGTTGGGATTCAGATGCCTGATGTATGGCTATAAAACCAATTGAGACAAATTGTGAGTTTTATAAAACCGTTTTTAAGAAAGTGCATTTTATTTAATTTGACCAGCTTTTATGGAGCTTGTAACAAGGTGAGGCACTTAGGGAGATGGAGAACATAAGTTAATTAGAGACTGGCTTTGCTCTGGAGACCATAATATTTTGTGAGAAAATGGAAGCTCATTTTAAAATGAAAGATGGGGGAGATTTCCTGATGGTGGAGATTTCCTGATGGTGGAGTTAAGAAATTATCACTCCTTCTTTTCAAAGTCACCTTAAAACAATAAAAAGCATATAAATATTGTCTTTGGTGAAATTAGGAAGCCACTTGTAACTCTGGGCTTTAATGTATTAAGATAGAGACCTGATAATAAATGACAGGGGAGAAGAAGGTCAAACCTAAATGTCTCTAGAAGATAGAAAGTATGGATGACAAGTGTGCCAATAATCAGTTTATTATCTTTCAGCTCCAAATCCTCCTTTTTGCTGTTTTTTATTATGCTGGTCCTGGACTCTATAAACATTTCCCTTTTGCCAGCAGGCCTGATGTTAGGCTTTGTCAATAGAAGGTTCTAGAGGGACACTGCAAGACAATAGCAGGAGGAAGCGGCTTCCATTTCTAATTCTTGTGTGTGGGAACCAGCAGACTGGAATGCAGGAGGCTCAATAACATTCACCTCAGCCGTTCTCAATAGTCCAGCTCTAACCTGCTCCTTGATGAGTTTTTCCCCTACCCCTGGTCTGCCTTTGTGGCAGCTACCCTGCTTCTCTACATAGGTGTGAATCTCAGCCTTCAGGCCAAGTGACCCTTTTCTAAGTTCTTAGTTTCTTCTTTTTTACTTTCCTTTAGCCTAGAAGTCATAGTTGCTGTCTGCATTTACTTTTTCTATTTTTCCCTGTTCACATTTCTGGTATGACTTCTATTTCCTAACTAGACACTGACTGATGCAAGAAGCAAGATGATTTTCTCCACAGAACCTTAGAAATGCTCAAGAATTGGAGATAACCACATGTCACAGAAAACCATGGTGAGCCATAGGGCTGAAAATGGAAATTGTGTGGAAGTCTGGATCAGGAGAAGTTAGTCCCCCAGATTCCCATCACCATGCATACTCAGATGACTCCTCCTCCCCCACAGAAGACCAGAGGCGTATTTACTAGAGATCCAGATTCAGAAAGGCTATACAGTTAGGAGACATCAGACATACAGCAGGACAGGTATAAGCTACTGAAAACAGAGGTTAAGTGAAAGTCTGCTGGATGGTGAGACTAATACTCGCATTCTTACCACCACGACTCTACCTTCCCCACCCTCCACCTTCTTCCTTACCCTCAACCAATTCTAAAATGCTAGAGAGAAGACTAACAGGGATTTAGAAAACCCTTACAAAAAAGATGGCTGGCTATAAAATTGTCTCACAGTGAAGCCTACTGCTTTCTGTGCCTAATCCTTGCAGACAGAGCTTCCAGTCAGTTTTTAATTTTCATTCCTAATTAGGAATGACCAGCCTAGGAACCCCAGACTTTTGAACTTTTCCAGTATGAGAGGCAGAGACCAAACTAACGCAAACCCAAATAACAACAACAACAACAAAATCCAAATAGCCAAATTAGGGAATGACCACTAATAGGCATTTCAGGTTCTGATTTACATTCACATTCACAGGATGCAATAGACAATGACCTGGCACCAGTTCACTTAAACTTGTGAATGAAACAGAACAGAAAACATAGCATGATAGTATACTAGCATGCCATTAGCAGGTAGGTCATCACTGAGAGTCCTTACAGCCATCCAAATGCTACTTCAGTGCTCACAAAGAAGGTATCCAACTGGAAATGACAAGTCACATAGGCACAACATAGGGAAGTCTCATGCACAATAGGAGTGATTTCTTGTAATGTACCTAAGCATAGCATCTAAGTCCTCACGAGAGACACCACACAGGTGGCTAAGGCCTGTGTTTTCCAGTCAGTTTTTATACTCCACTCACAGTTTTCCATTTCAGATGTCATTTACCAGCCAAGAATCATACATTTCCAATAAATAGCATTGCTTAGTAATACAATGGGGAAATTTCTCTTAGAATTTTTTCTTGTGTATGTGATTCAGTACATTTTAGGGCAACAATTATGGGAGAAGGTAAACCCAATGTCATCTTCAAATGAACATTTATTTCCAAAAGAAGACTTTAAAGAAACCATTAATATTCTCAGAAATATAAGATATTACTCATGAAACAACAGAATTTCATTAATGCAAGAAAACACTTGAGGGTGAAAAAGAGGTTTTTGGATTAAGAATATAGTATGCCAAAAAATGCATATAGATGAGTTGAAAACAAAGCTGAGGAAATATTTATCAGAAGATGAAGTAAAAACGCAAAGAAATGAAAAATAGAAGGGAAAAGATTTCTTAAATTACAAGAACAGTCTACAAAGATTAACATCTGACCAGGAGTTCCAGAAAAGGGAAACAGAGGGAATATAATTAAGTTTATAAGAATTTAAGAAAGATGTGGATCTCCAGTGAAAAGGCTTGCCAAGTACCCAGTGCTGTGAATGAAAGAAGATCCACACAAGGCACTTGAAAATGAGAAAACTGAAAATTTTTGTAAAAGAAAAGCAGAGCATGTTGGTGTCAGGAATCAGAGTGGCATCTTACTTTCCGTGGCAACACTGGAAGCCAGAAGATTTTGAAGTAATGTCTTTAAAAACCTGAGTGATTTCAAACCTGGAATTCTATATGTAACCAACAATCATGTGAAGGTGGTGTAAACATTTTTTGATGTACTGATCTAAAATATTTACTCTTATTTAGGGAGCTCTTGGTAGAAGTGCTTCAAACAAGGTCATAAACAAAAAGCAAAACACGGGACCCAGAAAGCACAATTCCAACTGAAGAGAAGGAGAATTTCCAGAAATGATAGTGAAGAGAAGTTCCAGAACAAAGGCTGTACAAATCGACTGAAATACAACAATCCTAGATAGGAGCAGGAGGTTGGAAGGTTCCAGGAGGAATGCCCGCAGGAAAAACAACCAAAGTATAGATGATCTCACAGGCATGACCACATGCGAAATTATATTAAGGAGGGTCTTTTCAGAGTTGTTGTGGCTTTAGGAAAAGGAAGTAAATGGTTAGAAAAAATTGTATAAGTGAAAAAACAGTTTAATTATGGACAGTGTGGAAAAAAGTATAAGAATGGAAACATTGGTAAATATCACATGCCTCACCAGTGACAAATTTACATAGTCACAATAATGCAAATTCTTAAGATGGATTTAATTAAGAATTAATATATAATTAGGATGATGGAAGTAAGGATATGCTTGAGCTAAAATCCTTATTTACCATGTAAAATCAATAGCTGATATCTGAAACTGGTGAATTAAAAATAGCAATATATATTCATTACATGGAAATAAAGTGATAAATACCTGGAAAAAAGAAAACCTGAAAGTGATTGTGCCTGAGTAGAGGGCCAATTATGATTGTGCATGCATGTGTGCATGTGTGTTGGGGAGAAGTGTGTAAGACAGGGAAGTGCTATTTTGTTCTTGAAAGTCTTTTACCTGATTTCATTTCTTAAACTATTTGCTGCATGAAGCCAGCCAACTTGAAGGAGTTTGCTAGGTAAAAAAGCAGGGAAAGGATAGTTGAGGAAAAGATCCAGCTCTTGTGTGAATAAGACTATGTATTCTGTCTGCCTGAAGAGACCCTAAACTGGATGCACATGCATTCTTAGCTATTGGAGAACAAAAAGCCTGTGGCTAATTTTCAAGAAATTGTGGCTATAGTCCTTTTATTCCTCAGTCATTACGGATAGTTGTTTCTGCCTTGCCTATATCATGTAGCTTGGTAATATAATGATTCTGACTCCAGGATGCGTGGTTTATCTGTGACCCCAGTTCTACCTGTACAAGTATTGAACTTGGTGAGGCTCAGTGAGTCCCGTGATCCTATAATGGATAGCCCTTAAACCTAATTACAATGTTATGTAGACTCATACATATTAAAGAGGAATTCCTTATAACAGATTTATTAACTCTAGAGTGTAGTTGTGACAAATTCCTATTTACTAATTTGGTTATGTGGTGTCAGCTGGTTGATACTAGAGCTAAGTAGTAATATTTATTGAACCCCTTTGCTATGTCAGGCCCTATGCTAAGTATTGAGGCAGAGTGCAAATGTGTGTAAGAGACAGTCTTTGTCTTCCAAGAGCTGCAGGCTAGTGGTGAAGTGGGCAGTAAAAATACAGTTTCAGTATGATGTGATTGTGTGCTTGGATAGAGGCTGATAAAGGATAATACGTATGCATAGCAAGTTGCTTATTTCAGCTTGGAATATTAAAGGAGGCTTTTTCGAAGATGTGATACCTATGGTGAGTTTTGAAGGATATCTGAGATTAGGTCCATGTCTGCTAACGTTGAGTTAAAAATAGTCCAGAGCAATGAGGTAGGAAATGAATGTTCAGAGTTCTGTTAATGCTTTTTAACATGTCCTACTAGCATAAGCAAAACTCTCCATTTTAATTACAGAACCTAATATTAAAGCATTTATTGGGTCTAAGTCCTTTTTGTAATATGAAGATTATTTTTAAAAAATGAATTACAAATGATTTCAATTACAGAAGAATGTGTTAAAATAAATGTAAAACAATGATTGAAAATGGAAGAATAACAAATTTTTACTTCAGTCATTAAAAATTGGTAACATAAGATGTAGTCCTTTTTTAAGTGTAAAGTTTAGTTAAAAATTGAAATGTAGTAGTTATTTAAAATCAATACAAAATGAAATGTGTATATGTGTTTTCTTTTTTTTTTTTTTTTTGAGATGGAGTTTTGCTCTTGTTATCCAGGCTGGAGTGCAATGGCGTGATCTCGGCTCACTGCAGCCTCTGCCTCCTGGGTTCAAACAATTCTCCTGCCTCAGCCTCCCGAGTAGCTGGGAAGGTGCACACCACCATGTCCAGCTAATTTTTGTGTTTTTTAGTAAGACAGGGTTTCACTATGTTTACCAGGATGGTCTCTGTCTCTTGACCTTGTGATCCACCTGCCTCGGCCCCCCAAAGTGCTGAGATTATAGGCGTGAGCTACTGTGCCCGGCCATATGTGTATGTTAGGCTGAATAACCGGTCTTGTAAAGGACGTTAATAAATCACCAACTTAAATAATAATAGATAATTGGTAAGGATTAAAACTAATTCCATTTTTTAAAGGACAAGGAAGTATGGTTTTAACAATTAGAATAGTAACAAAATGCTGAGGCAAATATTAATAGAAATATTTAATTACTTAGGGCATAAAATGTGAATAATGTAAGGTTTTTATATATTTAAAAATACCAGACAAACATTATTATTTCCTTAGACATTACTAGATAAGTAGAGGAAGTCTGGAGAATAAATCTGATTTATTGTTATTTTAGCAGAGCACTTGATGGTCCAATTGTACTTAAAAATTAATTTGTTTTGGATATTTTCAGTGTTTAGTTGATTAAGATCTGAGTGAAGGACAGTATCGTATCGTAGAAAGCACAAATACACGATCATAGTGGTAATTTTAGACAATGATTTTTGAAGATAAAATTGGTAAGTAATACGCGTACTGTTTGTATGTGTGTGTGTATGTTTCAGGAAAGGTTTGAAGTTAGTTTTTTACTCAAAGAATAATTATCATTCCTTACCTTACTGAGTAGTCTGTTACCTAAAAAGGCAAAACCAAGAACTATTTTGGAAAACAGTTCTTTTAAACAGTGGCAGCACTCATTGGTCAAAAGGCAAGAAATAAAATTTTTCTTAGGTAGGAAAACTAGGAGAAAGAAAAATATTGCTGATGGCTCTCTATTTGGGTAAATATTATATGCTTGCATCGTTCCAATTATATATTAATATTTCCTAAATGCTTATATCTTTTCTATTCATGATTGTTTCATATGTAAATAATAAATATTATATAGTAATAACTAGCTATTCTTCTCCTTAATTTTAGACTAATGAATTATTATTTAGATGTTTAATATGTCCTTTTCTTTTTTAGCCATTTGAATAAAGCAAAGCCTCATTTTACATTGTAATTTGTATTTAAGCTGATGTTTAGGCAAAGGTGATCTTTTAACAATGTGCAGCAGAGTCTGAGATCTATGTTAATTCTACGTATGTTATTTTTCAGAAAGAATGCTTTGTGGAACTTGGCTTAAATACAGGACAACTGGGTATAGATGATTCTACACAAGTGCCTCCTGGTTAGTATTTTTCCAGTGGCATATAATTAATGATAAATGAGAGTGAGCTTAAGGTTTATATTGCTGTTTCCAAATTAATCTAGCAATATTTTTATATCTGAAAACTAAGCAGCTTTTGCCTCTCCTTGGCTGTTGTTATTTATTGAACAGAATCAATCCTGTATGTTGTAATTATTAGAGTTCAACTAAATTTTGTCTTTTTATTTGAAAGTCTTTAAAATGATTTTGAAAAGTCATTAGACATATGTTATTTTGTTATCAGAATCTTTACTGGCAACATCCTTTCCTGGCCATCGGTATCTATTTTTTTTTTCTGTATCACCAAGTTACGTGATCACTGACATTATTTTTGTATCATCAACTTAAGTGAACACCTTGAGTCAACTTAGCCTTTAAAAATAGTGTCTTTTAAACCTTAATAATCCAAGCAGTTTTCCTAACTTTTCCCTTTTTGTGCATAAATTCAATTATTAAATAAGTAGATTGGTATTTAGCTTTAATAAAAAGGAAGTAAAGATTGACTTAAAGTTTGGGAGCCCTGTACTGTAGTGGAAATAATACTAGATAGGGGTTAGGAGACTATTCTAGTCTTTTCTCTGCCACTGGCTAGCTGTGCAACTTGCACAAGTCACAATACATCTTTGGATTTGTTTCTTCCTCTATAAAATAAACAAGTTGGATATTGTTACTATTATAATAGCAATATTACATAATTACTACTATTATTATTACTATATAATCAGAAATAACGATTGAGCACATACTATATATTGCATCTATATTGTCTTATTTTAACCTCTCAGCAACTCCTTCCTATTTCCATTTTTTTAATATCTTATTAATGTATAATGCATATAGAAAATCACATAGATAATTAAGAGGACAACTTGAATTTTTACGAACTGAATACATCTATTAAAATACCCAGAACACTAAACAGAACCCCTCTTTCTACCCTCTTTCAATCTTCAATCCCCATTTCAAAGATAACTGATTTCTAGCAGCATAGATTAGTTTTTCAAATTCTTGAACTTAACAGGAATAGATGCATATAGTGTGTCTCTGCGATGTTTGACTTCTTTTGTTCAAATTATATTTATGACATTCGACCATATTGTTGTATGTATTTGTGGATCATTTGCTTTCTAGTGTTCCATTGGATGCATATACCACACATTTGTTTATCTATTCTATGGCTGATAAATATTTGGGAAGTTTCAAGTTTGAGGCTAGTACAAATAAGGCTACTATGATCATTCTAGTATGTGTTTTTTAGTGAACATATCTATATTCTGCTGTTGGGTATATACCTGAGAATGCATTTTCTAGGTCCTAGAAATATTCATTCATTCATTCATTCATTCATTGGTATTCATATTTGTATATGTTCATCTTTAGAAAATAACTGCCAGTGAGTTTTAAAAGTGGTACTACCAGTTTACACTTTCACCAACAATGTATGAGAGTCATAGTTTTGATGTATGTCCTTACTAATGCTTGGTGTATTTCATCTTTGTTTTAGTCAGCCTGGCAGTGTATAGTGGTATTGCATTATGGTTTTAATTTTCTTATATAATGTGATATAGGATTACTACCCATTTTAAAGTTGAAGATGTGGAGATGTTAAGTAACTTGCTCAAGGTCACAAAACAAGTAACTGGTAGAGCCAGGATTCAAAACTAAGCAGTTTGTCTCCAGAGCCTATTACACTGTGCTGCCTCCCTCCTGCCACCTTTGACAGCCTTTTCTTATTTTATAAGAAGATGTAAAATCTTATAAAATAAAATATCTTATACTTTTATTCATGGCAAATGATAGTCATATAAGAAGAGGAAAGGAAGTAGTAGCACAACCTTGAATTATATTTTTATTTTTCACTTTTGAAATAATATTTTTCACTTTTGTAATCTTTAAGAATTATTTAAAATTATTCTAAATATCATAGTATCTATGCTATGATATAGCATAGATATTTTAGAAAAATATCATATTTTAGAAAATATATCAGATATTTTAGAAAAATATCTAAATAATATTTTTGACTTTTGTAATCTTAAAGAATTATTTAAAATTATTCTTAATATCATAGTATCTATGCTTTAGAAGACTTAATATATGCATTTTAAACTTACAGTGTGGATTTTCCTTCTTTGATTCACTCATAATAAAACAAATGTGTTTGAGACCCTACTGAGGGCCAGGGACTGGTGGATACAGAGATATACACAGAATACATAGACATAAGACATAATCTCTGCTTTTAGGAGAAAAAATGGTGGTAAGTGACAGATAAAATACAGTGTGGTATTTGCTGTTATTACATTAAAGGGTGGTTGGAGCATGTGGAAGAACAACTAAGCCTACTTGAAGGAGGTCGACAATCTCTTAGTTGATGTGGTTATTGTTCTCTCTCTACTTTTCAAAGCAGGGCTGCTAAAAATTGGATCAAATTAGTGTTTACCCAATCAAATTGTTTTTAGTGGTATTGGACTTGGATTTTTGCCTGACTTGTGAATTGCTGACAACAGTGTTACTTGAAAGAAATATAGTGTCATATATAAATATTTTTGCCTAAAATTCATTATTATTTTATTTTTTAGTCTGTGTCTTTTGCTTTGACTAAATTTGAAATGTAATGCTAATGTTTGAAAATGTTGCTCATACTTGTGTTTGGCTAGAGGCAAGTTTTATATTCAGAATTAAGTTTAAGTGTGACTTAAAGAAATTGGTTTCTTACTCGTCTTTAAAACCTCTGTTACCTATGTTTTATATCACTGTTATTCAATTATTATTATGTTTGAAATGCATTTCTTATGAACTTATGAGCTTTTATATAAAAGTCAGGAGAAAAAGTCTTTACAATGATACTATAGAATCCTTATTCACAATGATAAAAAAAAGTCATAGCCATTATCTTTACAAACTCTCATGAACATGTGTTGCATTTATTTTAAATACACACACACACACACACACACACACACACACACACACACATTTACTTTGAAATCCATTTATAAGACAGATGTTAACAGAGTGAGCAAGGTCAGCATTCCTTCATGAGCCTTTATGGTAAAGGAGGTCATATGTCTGATACTGTCAGAGTATACATAATAATGAATCTTATTAGATGATGGTTCTGCTAAATAGACATTTTCTTTCTAAAAGAAAACATCATACTCAGTTGGTGCAGTGTTTCCTGAAGTGTTATAATGCAGAGCACTCATAAGACACCCTGTGAAAAAGAGAATCTTGTCAAATAAGGTTTGAGAAGGGTTGTATTGTATACCTTCTTAAAATATACAGTGTGTGTTGCTATCTTAAAGACCATGAGAAGTCTTAAGTAAATTATTCTAGCTTAGCATCTTCCAAGAGCATTTTAACAAATTTTTTTCCAAGGAAGATCTATTAATATAGATGCATCTATTAACATAACGGTCCTGAGAGCACTCTGAAAAACACAGAATTGGAGTATAAGTTGGAGATTCTGGTACTGACCTTTTGAGGCTTCTTATTCTTAGGACAGAAAATAGCATTTAGAAAGCAAAATTAGTTAAATTCTTTAAAGAAGTCTTTTTGGTTATTGTTATTTCTTACTACTTTGGGTAATAAAGCACTGTTATCATCTAGTAATACCTGCTTTTATTAGAAAACGAGAATTGGCTAGCAACTTATTTTTAATTGATTATTCAACTGTTCTTTAGTCATTGAATGAAAATTATGAATATAAAACATTTCTTGGCATATTATGAGAAGAAAATCTTGAACTGTGTAAACTACATTGATTGAAATGAACATAAAGGATTATAATTTGAATCTGAAGAGAAATTTTAACTAAGGATTAAGTTAAACTTAATTTTAACTTAATCCTTAGTCAAGGAGGATGGAAAAAAAATCAGGTTGTTAGGGGCTACTTTTGTGATGGATGTGCCTATCAAGATAACTGAGAAAAACTAGTTATGGAGTTCTATATGAAGAATATCTCCAGTGCGTGTAATATACTGTTTGTTATTTTCTGAAAGTTTACTGAACTAAGCCCCACTATAATATGCTGCCATATTACATCTGCCATCTTATGCTATTACAGTGTTCACTGAAGCATTGTTTCTTTTGTCACTAAGCCTCAGAAGTCATAGCTGATTAAAATGAAACTGTATTGTTACTATATACATATATAGAGGCTATATATTTATATAAATATGTATATATAACTATCAAAATATATATAGTTATGTATATATAACTACATATATTTATACAT
Source organism: Sapajus apella (assembly GCF_009761245.1). NCBI lineage: Eukaryota > Metazoa > Chordata > Mammalia > Primates > Cebidae > Sapajus > Sapajus apella. The sequence continues at coordinate 16,273,220 of NW_022436945.1, forward strand.
ATAATCATTATATATATAAATGGTTTATGTTAGGGATCCCAGACACTTTCCTTAGTCATTATATAATCTGCTCAACTAATTACTTCCTAATTACTTCAGAGGTATTAGGAATACAATAAAAGAATAAGGCACTCTGGCTCAAATACTCTAGTGAAAAAACAGCTTTATGGATTTTTTTAAAAGACTAAAAAATCATGTATATACAGATCTGTGAATTTTTACAAAGTGAACACACTTGTGTAACCTCCAGCTAGACCGACAAACAGAATATTACCAGCATCTCAGAAGCCCCCCTAGGTACACATCCAGATTCTGTCACTCTCATGGGTAAAAACTATTCTGACTTCTGTGTTTATTTTTGTACTTTATAGAAATGGAATCATAAAGTATATACTCTTCCGTGTTTGGCTTTTCTTGCTTTTCTTTGTAATGTCCATGGTTTTGTAGAGACTTATAATTCATTCATTCTCATTGCTGTATTATAGTGGTATTCTATTGTATGAATATACCACTATTTAGTATCCTGCCGATGGTAATTTGAATTCTTTATATTTTCAGTTATTATCAATGGTGGTGCTGTGAATATTCTTGTACATGTCTCTTAGTGCACATGTGTATGCATTAGGGTTTATAACTGAGAGTGGATTTCTAATTGTCATGGGATATGCACATATATTCAGTGTTAGTAGATATTGCTGGACAGTTTTCCACAGTGTACCAAGTTCTACTCCCACTAGCTTTGTATGAGAAGTTCATTTGCTCCACATCTTGTACATTTAAAGTTGTCAGTCTTTTTCATTTTAGCTATCGTGGAGGTTGTGTATTTTATAGTGGTTTTAATTGCATTTCCCTGAAAACTACTGTGGTTGAGCAACTTTTTATGTTTATTGGTCCTTCAGGTCACTTCTTTTGTGAAGAGCCTCTGTTTAAGTCTTTTGCCTGCTTATGTCTGAGAGTCATCTATCTTTGTCTACCAGGAGTTCTTTATATATTCTGATAGGAGTCTTTTGCCAGATATATGTACAGCACATAAATTCTTCTACTCTATTACTTACATTTTCACTCTCTTAACAGTGTTTTTTGATGAACAGAAATTTTTTTTTTAATGTAATGTGGTCTAGTTCATGATCTTTTTCCATTATGATCTGTACTTTAAAAAATCTCTCCATAGAATCTTTTAAAATGGCATTTGTATAGTGAGATTTTACCTATATAGTAGTAAGGCTTTTATGAGACAACCAGTGGTAGATAGGAGTGGAAGTAGGATTTTGTAAATTAAGCTGTCGGTAAGTTTTGTTTTTCCTTTAGAAAAAAATTAAATGAACAGGAACATTTTTGTGTTATGAGGAGATATTTTAACAAAGGGAAAGTTCATTCATCATTTTTTTGTTTGATTAAATGCTCATTTTAATTTTAAACAAAAAATTATTTAACTTTAAAAAATTTAGAAAAAATGTTTTTACATATATGATATTCTTGGCAGTTTTCCATAGAGCCATCTGGCTTTAAAAATCATTGAACATATCAATACCAGAAAAATGTACTTAATCTTGTTCTAAATGTTGTTGATAATACTCGTGTCTAATAGTTTTATTTTCTTTTAACATTTTTAGAACTTTTTGAAAACGAGCATGTACGTATTGGACAAAAAGGTAAGCTTTTAATTATAAATGTTATTATTTCTGAAAAATGAGAGAGTCCTAAGTAAATGTCTGCCTCAAATAACCTCCAAGAGAAATTTAATCTCTGAAAAGCAACAAACCTAAAGAGGAGTAGTATTTAACCATGCAGATTATATAATGAGAGTCTTTATAAGTAGGGAAAATGTATCATTTTGGCTTTATCAATAAATGTCAGAGAAAGAAGTACACAGCTGGTTCACTAAAAAGGAAATACAGACACATATTCCTCAGGGATGTTAACTTAATCCATTCGACTGTAGAATTTCATTTCAAAATCAAAAAGGCAGGTTCTGTCTTTGATGCACCCACACACCTCTCATTAGAGTTAATGGGAATATGCTCACGCATCAGCAGAAAATATAACTGTAATGGTTACCAGTGATCATTCACAGTGGTATGACTTAATAACCAAAGTGTGTCTTAGTGTCCTGGGGAATAATTTTTCTCTATCTTTCGAAGATTCTTCTCCTTGTTTTTATAAATCCTATTTTGTCTTTGAAATATGAAGGATAGATTGGTCTTTGTATCAGAATGAACCTAGTATGACAATTACATTATCATGTACCAAATTCCCTAGTTCAATTTTTAAAAATAATATTTATTTAGAAGACTTTCTTTGTATGATTTGACACTTTTATTAAAAGCAATTGCAAATTAAAGAATATGTTTCATCTCTTTTATTTCATGATTTGTTTCTTCTCCTCATGTCATTTTCATTTAATATGAGATTATTTTCCATTTCTTTTTAAGAAGAAAATATAAGAAAACACTGCTGATTAGATTAACATTAGCAGTTGTTTTGATGCATCTTTTTTTTGGTTTTGCTTCATTTCGGTTTTTTTGGACCTTTATTTCCAGACTGAGTAGCTGACATTTCCATTAAAGAAAATAAAAATGAAAATGAAAGCAAAAGATAACATACTGATTGTGTGAACTTAGCTTCTTAAGAATAATTTGGGCCTTTTTACAAGTTTATGAGATCTTTGTTTCTATGTCTTTAAAAATCCCTGTTTTCTGTTGATTTTGGCAAATAACTAAGAAGTCATTTAATAGAATAGATAGCCAATGTTCTTATATATTGTAATTCCTTTTTTTTCCCCATTTATTTATTTTATTGCATTTTAGGTTTTGGGGTACATGTGAAGAACATGCAAAATTGTTGCATAGGAACACACGTGGCAGTGTGATTTGCTGCCTTCCTCCCCATCACCTACATCTGGCATTTCTCCCCTTGCTATCTCTCCCCAGCTTCCCACCCCCCATATATTGTAATTCTTAGCCATGAAACTTGATATACCGTACTATTTCCAAACAGTAGACCATTCATGGTATAGTAGAATATGCATAAGAAATTTGGAGTTTCTGTAGCTGTGAATTTACTTGATCATAGAATAAAAATTATACACACGCACACACGCACACACACACACACGGACATACACATACACAGTGCTAGTTTCAGATCCATGAAGCTATAGTTGTGATCTCAAACTATATGAATAGAAGTGATCTCAAAGTCCTTACATTTAGTCCCTCCCTACCCAGACTGGGTAGGAGGTGGAAGAGCTTAAGGCTTGAAACTGGGAGGGCTGCAAATAGGGCTGTATCGAAATCCAGAGAGTAAATTTTAAAAGGTCAAGATATGGTGTAATTATCTTAGATAGAAAGACTGAATTTATAATTGAAGATTTATAATTGAAGATTTCAGTGATGTTTCTTATTATGAGTTTTCTAAGGAGATTTTCATATACTTTTGAACAGTTCTAGCAGAACAAGATAGTGCTGCTGCTCAACAGTACATCAGACAAGGCAGTCCCACGGCACTGAGAGCTGAATTGTGGGCTCTCATTTTGAATATTTCCAGTGAACCTGAGGTAAGAAAAAAAAAATGGGTCAGATTTTAGCGTTGGGCTATTTATTTTTCAAAGACCAGTTATTTAAAATAGAAAAAACTTGTTTCTTAATCTATTGTTAACCCCCTTTGTAACTTTTCAAAATCACTGTAGTTTTAGGTTCTAAAATTTAACGTACAATTTAAACATATAATCGTCTGCTTAATACAGAAGTTTTTGTTATTAATAATTAGTGAAATGATATGACATTTTATATACAACAAAACAAGTAAAGTTTTGAGAAGCAGAGACTGACAATTTAGATCAGTGAAGATGTGTGGTAGAATAAGGATGTTAGACTAGGGAGAAATAAAGTAAGGCAACTCAGGTTAAGTAAATGAATTCTTTGTCCCTACAGGAAACTTTGAAATATGCACTATTTTTATGGTTCTAAAAATTGACAGATTAAGTGGGAATCTTATTTTTCTATATGTAAGAATATTTTATTTTAGGAAATACAACTATGAAAAGAGATCACCAACAGATAGGGAATAGATTCAGTAAAGTAAAATTATGTAAGACATTGATTCTTGAAATATTCTTAGCGGGGATTTTTTGTTTGTTTTTTGCTTAAATCCATTAGTCATAGAAGTCATCCATTTAAAAGACTTTAATGAATAGTTTTCTATTCATTTTCTAGTAGTTTTCTAGCCTGGTGGTTAAAAACATGGGCTTTGCAATTATACTGATATAGTGTCAACTTCTACCTCCCACAGCTTACTAGAAATATATCATTGAGCAAGTACTTAAATTTCTTCAAACCTCAGTTAACCCACACTTAGATATAGGTAATAATATTTATATCACATAATCATTCTTAGAATTAAATGAAATAATGTACATGTACTTTTAACCAGTATCTGGAACATAAATGATCACCATTAATAAAAGTAATCATAAGAGTTACATATTACATGTAATTGTTATAAGTTAATTGTAATTAATAATGATGTTTTTAAAGAAAATCAAATATTATTAATATTGTTATAAAAACTATACCTATACCCCTTGCAAACTATGTATATGTGCTTGTGTGTCTACTATGTTTTAAGTCTCCCTCTGGACAGCTCTGTCAAAAATCGCTTGCTTCCTTTTTGAAACAATAAAGCTTGTAATTTATTTCAGAGCAGTTTTAGACAAATGATAGTGGTAGCCTTTTATAGTGATACCTTAAAGAAAATAGTTTGTAAAATAGGCTTGAGTAGATATTGAACCTTTTTTTGTGAGTATGTCAATTCTTGTAGAAGAAGATATAACTTTTGTCCTGATCTAACTTTGTAGATGTGCTGCCAACTTAATTGTATAGAAATTGGATTGACAAATTCTGTCTCTTTGCAGAGGAATCAGTGCCATTGCAAAATCAAATTTAGAGTATTTCCAGAAGTATCATCCTAATAACCCCAGATAATAATAAAGTACTAATCCCAGATAATGATTATTTTTTACAGTGTTCAAAGTTGGTTTTTACAACTTGTAGATATTTTCTTGTAAAAAGAAAAAAGTTTTTAAGATGATTTTTACCTCTGAATTTTGGAGCTAATAGCCATCTGAATTTTCTAATTGCAAAGTGACAAGTCTATTCAAGATCTGTAAATAGAAATTAATATCTTCAGAAAAGCAATCTAATTTTTTGATTAAAGCGTATCACTTACAGTTAATTTCAGCTATAAAAGTGTGACTCCAATAAACTATAGCAGTTCCAAAATAATTTTTGTAGGTGATATATTAGAGAGAGAGAGAGAGAGAGAAGGAAGAAGACTATTTCTTATTGAGAATACCTTATTAGAATTTTTTGTTGAATCACTTTTCAATCACATAAAATAAGCTGCACATATAATTGTAGTCATAGTTGAGGTATTAGACATAAATGGAAGATTTTACATTTCACATACATAAAGCTATCTCTTTCAATACCAAGACTTTGGATATAATACCTGTGGTTCTTAGTAGTTAATTCTTTTCATACCTTCAGTAGAATATTATCCAGCTTTCATTTTTTAAAGAAAATATATGATAGGTTTAAAAGGATTGCTCTTATATATTTTCTTTTCTACACATTTCTAGGTATGTGTCAAAATATCCATATCTGGTAAACATTGTTCATATTTTTAAATGTTTTCATTTCAGTTTGCTAATTTAAGATAGAAAATGCCCCTCTACTTTTGTTCTAGGTGCTTGCTCACTGATAAAATAGCCAAGACTAATACTAACGTTTAAGATTTTCTTTAGTGATTTCTTAGCAAGGTTCTTACAAACTTACCTTGGCTAAAAATGTTGCCTGACCTGCCTAGATTTTTGTGGTCAGCTCACTTAGTCTTCACAGTACCGGTTTCTGACTTCCACTCTCTTCATTCCTTCACTTCAGTCTTAGCAAAATACTTCACCTCCTAGAATTCATCATTAGAAATTTATTCAAATTTCCCCTGCCAAACTTGTAGACTTAATTGCATCAGCACCTGCTCTTGTCCTCATCCACTTTTATTTAAATGGAAGAAATGTCAGGCTGGACATAGTGGCTCACACTTGTAATCCCAGAATTTTGGAAAGTCGAGGCAGGTGGATCACCTGATGTTGGGAGTTTGAGACCAGCCTGGCCAACATGGAGAAACCCTGACTTTACTAAAAATACAAAAAATTAGCACCATGGTGCTGTGTGCCTGTAATCCCAGCTACTTGGTAGGCTGAGGCATGAGAATCACATAAACCCGGGAGGTGGAGGTTGCAGTGAGCTGAGATCATGCCACTGCACTCCAGCCTGGGCAACAGAGCAAGACTGTCTCAAAAAAAAAAAAAAAAAAAAAAAAGAAAAGAAAAGAAAAAATAGAAATATCCACCTCTTATACTTGTTGGCAGTGTTTAACCTCATTGACTACTCCTTTATTGAAACATTCCTTGGTTTTTGTAACACAGTGCTCTTTCTGGCATTCTTCATTTGTAGAGGGTCTTTTTTGTCTTATCAGTTAGGGTTCTTGCGGGTCTGTTTCTTCTTCATACATTCCTTAGCAAATCTTACACATTCCCAAAGCCTCAGTTCCCAATTACCTCAAATCTCTATACCTTCTTCTCAGATCTCTCTTTTCTAAACTTCAAATACAGCTGCCTAGTGGACCTAAATTCCTTTTTTAGTACAACTGTCCTTCAAGGAACCATGGCCAGAAACCTGGTGTCATCCCTAACTCCTGAATATTATATTATATTGCTGAATCATACCTTCTTGATTTAACTTCTAAACATGTTTTATATCCAACTGTCTCTCTATATTCACATTACTACCACTCTCATTTCAAAATACCATCATTTCTTGCCTAAATTAAAAAAAAAAAACTTTCTACCTTATCTTTCTAACTTCAGCCTTGTTCCCTATAAATTCTTTTTCACCCTGCTTTGTAAAAAACTGAAATCTGGTGGTATGGTTTGGCTGTGTCCCCACCCAAATCTTACCTTGAATTGTACTTCTCATAATTCTCACATGTTGTGGGAGGGACTAGGTGGAAATAATTTAATCATGGTAACAGTTTCTCCCATCCTGTTCTTATGATAGCAAATGAGTTCTCATGAAATCCAATGGTTTGGTTTTAAAAGGCGCTTCCCCCTTTGCTGGACATTCGTTCTCTCCTCTCTTTGTGAAGAGGTGCCTTCCGCCATGATTGTAAGTTTCCTGAGGCCTTCCCAGCCACGTGGAACTGAGTCAATTAAACCTCTTTCTTTTATAAATTACCCAGTCTTGGGTATTTCTTCATAACAGCATGTGAATGGCCTCATGGTAAATTAGTATCGCAGAGAATGGGTTGCTGCTATAGGTACCTTAAAATGTGGAAGTGACTTTGGAACTGGGTTACAGGCAGAGGTTGGAGCAGTTTGGAGGTCTCAGAAGAAAACAGGAAAATGTGAGAAAGTTTGGAACTTCTAGAGACTTGTTGAATGGCATTGACCAAAATGTTGATAGTGATATAGACAATGGAGACCAGGCTGAGGTGGTCTCAGATGGAGATGAGGAACTTATTGGGAACTGGAATAAAACTGATCCTTGTTATGCTTTAGCAAAGAGATTGGCAGCATTTGTCCCTGCCCTAGAGATCTGTGTAACTTATGTCAGTTGAGAAAAATGACAAGACAAGTCTCAATCATTTTAGGAGGTTTAGTTGCCAAAGTTAAGGATGTGCACCCTGAAAATAGATCTATACCTTCTCCAAACATGATTTTGAGGGCTCCAAATTTAAAGGGGAAAGAGTGAGATGTTGAGAAGTATACAATTTTCATGAAAGAGGGAGATGGGGGAAAATAGTTATTCATGCCTTTGCCTGGCCCAGTGAATCTGCATTTTTTTTAACCTAAGATGACATAGACAAATGGGGCAAGGAAAAATGTGAGGAGTCCTCGTTTTTACACAAGATAACATAGAAAAAATAGGGCAGGGAAACAATCAGATATGCTTTGGGGGGGGGGGGGGGGGGGGGGTGGGTGGACTTGGTGGTGGTAGTGATTGCACCTGTAAAAACAAGCCATCAATTTACACTGCCATGGTGAAGTTTTAACAGAAACACCTTAGGGTAAAGATCTTGGAGCTCACTAAGAATTTTCTTGTGGGCAAAATATTGGGGAGGTGTGTAGCTTTTCATCTTTTAGTCCTCTTTTTTAGGAAACAAAAGGGGAGGTAGTTTTGCCTGACCCACTTCCCAGCTTGACTTTTCCCTTTAGCTTGTGATTTGGGGATCCCAAGATTTATTTTCCTTTTGCACTTTGCACTTAGGAGAGATGATTTAGGGTATTTGGTGGAAGAAATTTCTAAGCACCAAAGCATTCAAGACACACCATAAAAAGTTGGAAAATTTGCAGCCTGATGATGTGGTAGAAAAGAAAAACTCATTTTCTGGGTAGAAATTCAAGCTGGCTGCAGAAATTTGCATAAGTAGTGAGGAGCCAAATGCTAATTTCCAAGACAATGGGGAAAATGCCTCCAAGGCATGTCAGAGACCTTTGCAGCAGCCCCTTCTATCACAAGCTTGAAAGGTTAGGAGGGAAAAATGGTTTCCTGAGCCAGACCCAGGGCCCTCCTACTCTTTGCAGCCTCAGGACATGGTGCCCTTTGTCCCAGCTGCTTCAGCTCCAGCTGTAACTAAAAGGGACCAAGGTATAGCTCAGGCCATTGCTTCAGAGGGTGCAAGCTCCAAGCCTTGGCAGCTTCCATGTGGTGATGGTCCAGCAAGTGAGCAGAAGTCAAGAATTGAGGTTTGGGAACCTCCGCTTAGATTTCAAACGATGTATGAAAACACCTGGATATCCAGGCAGAAGACTGCTGCAGGAGTGGAGCCCTCATGGAGAACCTCTGCTAGGGGAGTACAGAAGTGAAATGTGAGTTGAAGCCTCCATACAGAGTCCCCACTGGGGCACTGCCTGCTGGAGATGTGAGAACAGAGCTACCATCCTCCAGACCCTAGAAGGGTAGATTCATTAACAGCTTGCACTGTGAGCCTGGAAAAGCTGCAGATACTCAATGCCAGCCTGTGCAAGCAGCCCTGAGGGGGGCTGTATACACTGCAAAGCCACAGGGGCAGAGCTGCCTAAGGCCATGCAAGAGTCCACCTCTTGCATCAGCATACTTAATACTGGAATGAGTTGAGACTTTGGAGGGCAACACATGATTGTGTTTTGAATTGTTAGGATATGAGATTTGGGAGGGGCTGGAGGGAATGATATGATTTGGCTGTGTCCCCATCCAAATCTCATCTTAAATTGTAGTTCCCATAATCCCCACATGTCATGGATGGTACCAAGTGGACATAGTTGAATCATGGATGCAGTTTCCTCTGTCTTGTTCTCATGATAATGAGTTAGTTCTCATGAGATCTGATAGTTTTAAAAGGAGCTTCCTCCTTTGCTGGACACTCATTCTCTCCCCCATGGCCCTGTGAAGAGATGCCTTCCACCATGACTGTAAATTTCCTCAGGCTTCCCCAGCCATACAGAACCTTCAATTAATTAAACCTCTCTCCTTTATAAATTACCCAGTCTTGGATATTTCATCATAGCAGCACAAGAATGGACTAATACATCTGGTACCTCAGATCTTCTGCTTAAAGACTTTTAAAGATCCTGTATTTTAAACATCTTAAGACACTTTTTCTTTTCCCTGTGTTTGTACATGATCCATCTCCTTAAAAAAATTCTTTTTGTCTGTCTTTTCCTTTCTTTCTACTCACTCCTTCCCATAACATTATGTGTTCTCAGGTCTTTTCTATCTTAGGAACAAAAGTAAATCTTAAACCTCACGCCTTTCCTAGCTATCTCCCTATCCCTTTCCTTCCTTTCACAGCTAAACCTGTGAAACAAAATTCTGTGCTAGACTTAATTTCATTAATCACTTGATTGTATTAATATGAGTTAAGTAATACTGAATTAATTGCTTGATTTCATTAATTACTCAGTCTGTTGTAGTCTGACATACATCCACACTCACTACATGATTATAGTTACCTTAATTAAAGTCACCAAGGAATAGTGGACATATTTTAGTTCTTATACCTACAGCATTAATAGTAGTGCCTATTAATAACCGAGGTTATTTCTGTTTCTTGGTTTTCCTTCTGACAGTCTGGCCCCTCTGCTGTAGGTCTGCTGAGGTTCACTCCAGGCCCTGCTTGCCTGGGGTTCACCTGCAACAGCTCCTGAACAGTAAGGGTTGTTACCAGTTTTCTTCTTCTGCTATCTTTGTCCCAGAAGGATACCCGCCTAGTGTCAATCTGATCTCTCTTTTATGAGGTGTCTCTTTGCATATATAGGGTCAGGGCGCTGCTTGAGGAGACGGTCTCTTCTTTATAGGAGCTCAAATGGTGAGCTGTGAGCTCTGTTGTTGTTCATTCAGAGCTGCTGGGCAGGTACTTTTAGGTCTGCTGCAGCAGAACTCATAAACTGCTTTTTGTTCCCAGGTGCTCTGTCCCAGGGATTTAGGGCTTTATTTATGAGTTTCCGTTATGCTGCCGCCTTCTTTTTTTTTCCTTCAGACCTGCCCAGCCAAGCAAGGAGGCAGCCTAGTCACTGTCGGCCTATAGAGGCTTTGCTCCGCCCAGCTGCCGAGTGAACTTCCCTGCAGTCCTGTTTATATGGGTGTAGTTAGAACTGCTTTGGCGATGGTGGCCCACCTCTGTTGAGGTGGAGTCTCTCTGCTGTGGCAGGTTGCCTTGGCAATGGCGGGCTGCCTCAGCATTGGCCGACTACCTCGGTCGTGGCGGGCTGCCTCGGTAATGGCGGACGCCCCTCCCCCACAGAGCTGGACCGTCCTGGGTTCAGCTGCGCTTGCTGTGAAAGTCTCAATCCAGAGTTTCTGGTTGCTGTTCTTTTGTGGGGGTGGGACCAGCCGAGCCTGATCGCCCGGCTCCTTGCCTCAGAGCCTTTTTAAAGTTTGTGTTCCAGTCGCCTGTTGAAGAGGCACCGGGGTCTGTTTGTTTTCCCATGCGGCCACTCACTGCGCTGGCTTAAACAGCAGCACTGAGGTTTGTGGCGCTTTTTTTTTTTTTTTTTGCCCTGGAATCTACTGTCCTGGTTCTCTGCTCAGTCCCCTTTTTGAACTGGCGAATGGGCGACTTCCCATGGCTCCAATCGCCAGCCAAAGGGCACCCGGACCGGTGTATTTTGTACGGAGAACTGCTGCTCTGGGGCGCCGACAAAGCAGCCGTGTGGGGCAAAGCAGTGGCGCCGGCCAGCACAGCTGTGCTGGCCGAAACAGCCGCACTGGCGACCGTGGAGCTCCTCCACCCAGGAATTTCCTAGTCTGTTGGCAATAAAAACGCGGCGTCCACTCACCCTCTGCGCTTTCACTGGGAGCTGCAATCCTGAGCTGTTCCTAAACGGCCATCTTGGATCCTCCCCCATGTCTCCAGATTTTTTAATGATCGCCATTCTAACTGGCATGAGATGGTATCTCAGTGTGGTTTTGATTTGCATTTCTCTAATGACCAGTGATGATGAACATTTTTTCATTTGTTTGTTGGCTGCATATTTGTCTTCTTTTGAAAAGTGTTTGTTCCTATCCTTCACCCACTTTTGAATGGGTTTGTTTGTTTGTTTTCTTGTAAATCTGCTTTAGTTTTTTATAGATTTTGGATATTAGCCCTTTGTCTGATGGGTAGGTTGTGAAATTTTTTTCCCATTTTGTTGGTCGCCAGTTTACTCTAATGATTGTTTCTTCTGCTGTACAGATGCTCTGGAGTTTAATTAGATCCCATTTGTCTATTTTGGCTTTTGTTGCCATTGCTTTCAGTGTTTTAGTCATGAAGTCCTTGCCTGTGCCTATGTCCTGAATGGTTTTGACTAGGTTTTCTTCTAGGGTTTTTATGGTGTTAGTTCTTATGTTTAAATCTTTAATCCATCTGGAGTTAATTTTTGTGTAAGGTGTAAGGAAGGGTTCCAGTTTCAGCTTCCTGCATATGGCTAGCCAGTTATCCCAACACCATTTATTAAACAGGGAATCCTTTCCCATTGCTTGTTTTTGTCAGGTTTGTCAAAGATCAGATGGCTGTAGATGTGTGGCATTGCCTCCTAGGCCTCTGTTCTGTTCCATTTGTCTGTATCTCTGTTTTGGTATCAGTACCATGCTATTTTGATTATTGTAGACTTGTAGTATAGTTTGAAGTCAGGTAGCATGATGCCTCCAGCTTTGTTCCTTTTGCTTACGATTGTCTTGGCTATGCAGGCTCTCTTTTGGTTCCATATGAAGTTTAAGGTGTTTTTTTTCAGTTCGTGAAGAAGGTCAATGGTAGCTTGATGGGGATAGCATTAAATATATAAATTACGTTGGGCAGTATGGCCATTTTCACGATATTGATTCTTCCTCACCATGAGCATGGAATGTTTCTCCATCTGTTTGTGTCCTCTCTTATTTCCTTGATCAGGTTTGTAGTTCTGCTTGAAGAGATGTTTTACCTCTTTTGTTAGTTGTATTCTTAGGTATTTATTCTCTTTGTAGCAATTGTAAATGGGAGTTTGCCCATGATTTGGCTCTCTTTAAGTCTGTTATTGGTGTATAGGAATGCTTGTGATTTCTGCATATTGTTTTTGTATCCTGAGCCTTTGCTGAAGTTGCTTATCAGCTTAAGGAGGTTTTGGGCTGAGACAATGGGATCTTCTAAATATATGATCATGTTGTCTGCAAATAGGGACAATTTGACCTCTTCTTTTCCTAATTGAATGCCCTTTATTTGTTTTTCTTGCCTAATTGTTCTGGCTAGAAATTCCAATACTGTATTGAATAGTATTGGTGAGAGAGGGCATCCTTGTCTAGTGCCAGTTTTTAAAGGGAATGCTTCTAATGTTTGCCCATTCCGTATGATATTGGCTGTGGGTTTGTTGTAAATAGCTTTTATTGTTTTGAGATACAGTCCATCGATACCTAGTTTATTGAGAGTTTTTTGCATAAAGGGCTGTTGAATTTTGTCAAAAGCCTTCTCTCCATCTACTGAGATAATCATGTGATTTTTGTCTTTGGTTCTGTTTATGTGGTGAATTATGTTTATAGATTTGTGTATGTTGAATCAGCCTTGCATCCCTGGGATGAAGACTACTTGATTGGGGTGGATAAGCTTTTTGATGTACTGTTGGGTTCAGTTTACCAGTATTTTATTGTAGATTTTTACATCACTATTCATCATGGATATTGGCCTGTAGTTTTCTTTTTTAGTTGTGTCTCTGCCAGATTTTGGTATCAGGATGATATTGGTCTCATAGAAAGAGTTAGGGAGGAGTCCCTCTTTTTGTATCATTTGGAATAGTTTCAAGAAGAATGGTACCAGCTCCTCTTTGTATTTCTAGTAGAATTTAGCTGTGACCCTGTCTGGACCTGGACTTTTTTTGGTCGGTAGGCTCTTAACTGCTGCCTCAACTTCAACCCTTGTTACTGGTCTATTCAGGGTTTCAGGTTCTTCTTGGCTTATTCTTGGGAGTGGGAAAGTGTCCAGGAAATTATCCTTTTCTTCCAGATTTACTGGTTTATGTGCATAGAGTTGTTTGTAGTAATCTCTGATGGTAGTTTCTATTTCCAAGGAATCGGTGGTGATATCCTCTTTATCATTTTTTATTGCATCTATTCGATTATTCTCTCTTTTCTTTTTTATTAGTCTAGCTAGTGGTCTGTCTATTTTGTTGATCTTTTCAAAAAAACCACCTCCTGGATTTATTGATTTTTTTTTTTGAAGAGTTTTTTTGTGTCTATCTCCTTCAGTTCTGCTCTGATCTTAGTTATTTCTTGTCTTCTGCTAGCTTTTGAGGTTTTTTTGTCTTGCTCCTCTAGCTCTTTCAATTTTAATGTTAGGGTGTTGATTTTAGATCTTTACTTGTTTCTCATGTGGGCATTTATTGCTATAAATTTCCCTCTAGACACAGCTTTAAATGTGTCCCATAGTATTGGTATGTTGTGTCTTCATTCTCGTTGAATGTTGGCCTGCCTTGTTAGGTTAGGAAAATTCTCTTGGATAATATCTTGAAGAGTGTTTGCGAACTTGGATTCATTCTCACCGTCACATTCAGGTACGCCGATCAAGCATAGATCAGGCCTTTTCACATAATCCCATAGTTCTTGGAGGCTTTGTTCATTTTTTTTTCCACTTTTTTTTTTCCTAATCTTGCCTTCTCGTTTTATTTCATTGATTCGACCTTCTATCTCTGATATCCTTTCTTCTGCTTGATTGATTCAGCTGTTGAAACTTGTGTATGCCTTGCAAAGTTCTTGTGCTGTGTTTTTCAGCTCCATCAGGTTGTTTATGTTCTTCTCTAAGCTGGTTACTCTAGCTAGCATTTCATCTAACCTTTTTTCAAGGTTCTTAATTTCTTTGCATTGGGTTAGAATATGTTCTTTTAGCTGAGAGAAGTTTGTTATTACCCACCTTCTGAAGCCTGCGTCTGTCAATTCATCAGATTCATTCTTTTTTTTTGTTCCCTTGATGGTGAGGAGTTGTGATCACTGGGAGAAGAGGTGTTCTGATCTTTGATGGTTTCTTCCTTTTTGCTCTGTTTTTTTTCCCCCCCCCATCTTCGTGGATTTATCTCCCTTTAATATTTGAAGTTGGTGATTTCAGGAGGAGTCTCTGAGTGGATTTTTTTTCTGTTGAGGTTGGAGCTGTATCTTTTTTGGCCTGTAGAGGGTGTTGCTGGGCTCTATATGATTCAGTCAGGTTGCTGGGTGGGTGGTCCTTCCCTGGAGTTTGTTTCCTTTTGAGATTGGTCCTGCCTTCCCAATGGTCTCTCCTTCCCCAGCTGGATCTTCCTGGTTGGGGTCAAGCTGGTGTATTTGCTGCCAAGCTCTCTAGCAAGGGCTTTAGTTTGAGTTTGGTGGAGGTGGGGCCTGCCAGGCCTTAGGTCTGTTTACCTGCTTTCAACTCTGCCTCCCTTTGTGGGATGGTCTGTCCCACTGGCGTTAGTCCAAACTCCTGCCCAGGTCCCTGCGACAACTTGCCGCACCTGGCGGTAGGGGCTGCTCACATTTGCATCGACTACCCATGGCGCCACACCATCTGGCAGGGCTCTTGTGGACCATGGGTTGCAGGAGGGATGAGATAAGCAAAGAATCCAAATCAGAGCAATGAGGCGGTTGAGTCCCCCAATGCTGTGAGCCTGCTGCATGTTTCAGGTGGGGATGCGCCTCCCCCATCTTGATTTCCCGCCCAGGTGGCTCTCGCCCTGCAGCTCCTTCCCTTGACCTATTTTCAGAGCCCTGTTAGTCCCACAGAAACAAACCCAGCACCTTGTTTGGAATGGCGAAGTCCTCTAACCCTCTGTGTCTCAGTCGCTGGGAGCTGCATTCCAGTGCTGACTTCTCTCAGCCATCTTGGTACCCCCAGAAACTAGATATTTTCAAAGTCTCTTCTGGGTCTCAGATTTTGGATATGTTTTTTTCCTCTAGAATTGAGAATAGGTTTTTATCTAAGCACTGTTATCTGTCTAAAATCATAGATATTAATTTATTCATAGCATTTAGATTGTATCTAATCTTTCAGAAAACTATCTTTAGTTATTCAGATTGGTGAATGGGGATCCTTATATGAGTACAAATTATTAATTGCATACTCTCCTGCTATGCAGGCAGCAACCAGCTCTCTAACTGGGTCAGATGCTTTTAGATCCTTAAGCACTATAATTAGGTCGTTGGGAAAATAATGTGTTTTACTTAATTTAATTTACTACTTGCATCCATTTGTGAGAAAACTCATAATTTAAAATCCACATAAAATTTTTGTTACAAAAAATAAAGGGACCTTGAGGTATATGATTTTGTCCATGTGTCAATATAATATACTGCATAATGGTTGTTAAAGAGCAGTTGAGCTCTTAAGTCTAAGAACTCTGTCCAAGCTTATGCCTAAGTCACCAGATAACAAAGGCCTTGATTTAATCTAAAGCTCTCTGAAGTTATGTAACTTGTCTATCTGGATTACTGCTATACTTCTATCTTCTAGCCTGGAATATTAAACATCCAATAAATTTTTAAATAAAATATACTAAAAGTTTTTACACAAAAAAAACAAACTCATTCAAAAGTGGGCAAAGGATATGAACTGATACTTTTCAAAAGAAGATATATATGAGGCCAACAAACATGAAAAAATGCTCATCATCGCTGGTCATTAGAGAAATGCAAATCAAAACCACATTGAGATACCATCTCATGCCAGTTAGAATGGCGATCATTAAAAAGTCTGGAGTCAACAGATGCTGGAGAGGATGTGGAGAAATAGGAACACTTTTACACTGTTGGTGGGAGTGTAAATTAGTTCAATCATTGTGGAAGACAGTGTGGCAATTCCTCAAGGACCTAGAAATAGAA
>NW_022436945.1:16289704-16326558 GCF_009761245.1 Sapajus apella
TACGGGGTATATACCCAAAGGATTATAAACCATTCTATTATAAAGATACATGCACATTTATGTTCATTGCGGCACTGTTTACAATAGCAGAGGCCTGGAACCCACCCAAATGCCCATTGATGATAGACTGGAAAAGGAAAATATAGCACATATACACCATGGAATACTATGCAGCCATGAAAAATGATGAGTTTGTGTCCTTTCTAGGGACATGGATAAATCTGGAAACCATCATTCTCAGCAAACTGACACAAGAACAGAAAATCAAACGCCGCATGTTCTCATGCATAGGCGGGTGTTGAACAATGAGAACACATGGACACATGGAGGGGAGCATCACACACTGGTGTCTGTTCGGGGGGTCTAGGGGAGGGACAGTGTGGGATAGGGTATTGGGGAGTGATAACATGGGAAGAAATGCCGGATATAGGTGACGGGGATGAAGGCAGCAAACCACATTGCCATGTATGTACGTATGCAACAATCCTGCATGTTCTGCACATGTACCCCAGAACCTAAAGTGCAATAAAATATATATATATACACAAGAAATTTTTAAAATACATATATATATACTAAAAGTTTATTATTACTAAGCTATAAGATATGTTATTCAAGAGAATAATTTAAGGAAAAATATAAAAAATAATTATGTATATAGTATCTTTGTTAGGTGTAAATATCAGTAAGTTTTTAAATTTTATATTTTAATAGACATTAAAACAGATATATTGGAGAAAATCAATATATTTTAAGTAGTTATAATTATGTCAGTAGTTGTCAAATGACATTAATAAAACCCAGCAGCCATTTGTAATCAAATCTTTAAAGGAACTACTAAAAAGTAATATGACTATTTCCCCAAACCAATAATAAGTTTAAACAGAAATGTTGAAGCTCTTTTTATTAGAATTGGGAGTAAGGCAGTGATTGTTCACCAATATTATTTGTCATAGTTTTTGAGGTTCTAACTAAAGATGTGGAAATGAGTTGGTTTATGTTTGGGGAAATAAGAAATACAGTCATCATCTTTGCAGATGATTATGATGGTATTACCCAGAAAACTCAATAGATTTTTTAAAAATTACAGAGGGATATAAAATAAATATACAAAAATCGATAGTTTTTCTCTGTTATCAGTAGTGAATTAGAAATGTAATACTGAAAAAAATATCTCATTTGCAATAGTAGAAACATTAAAATACCTAAAAGATAAATTTAGCAGGACAGGATCCATATGAAGAAAATTATCATACTTTATAAAGTGCAATAATGTTTAACACTTACAAAGCATTTACCCTGAACCAGGCACTATTTTGAGCATATTAATGTGTATTAATTCATTTATTCCTCACATCAACCTACAGAAAAGTTGCTGTTATTTTCATCATTTTACTGAGGCTCAGAAAAGCTTGTTAATTCATCTAGGGTCACACTTCTGAGATCTGAATCATAGTCTTGAGTGGAGAGCCTTAATATCATTCATAAAACCAGGAAGCTCTTAATATTATAAAATTTGTCAATTTTTTTCAAAACATTTGTTAGAGAATTATTTTTTATTTTTAACTGGATGAAATTATCTTAAGTTCTTATGGAGATTAAATGTTTAAGAATAGCCCAAGAAATTATGAAAAATAATGAATGGTGAGTCCATGAATAGATCCAGGTCTAGCATTTTATTTCAATTGGAAATGCATGCTTTATTTAATAAATGGTGCTGTTAATTGACCATCCTTCTGAAAGAAAACAGACCTTTTGATAACTAGGTACAAGAATAAATTCCAGGTGGATTATAAATATTAAAAAAAATTTTAATTGACAATTTTAGAAATAAAATTAGAAAAATATTTGTATAAAAATGTGGTGCGGGAGCCTTGCCTAAAGCAAGTGAGAAAACCCAAAGCCATGGAATACTTTTTAAAAATTGTCACTATATGCTGGAGAAGATGTGGAGATAAGGGAACCCTCCTTCACTGTTGGTGGGAATGTAAATTAGTAGAACCACTGTGGGGAAAAATATGGAGGTTCTTCAAAATACTAAAAACACAGCTACCATATGATCTGGCAATCCCACTCCAACATATATACCTAAAAGAAAGGAAATAAGTATATTGAAGAGATAGCTGCACTCTCATGTTTATTGCAGCATTATTCACAATAGCCAAGATTTGAAAGTAACCCAAATGTTCATTGCATTCCTATATCAAAATATGACATGTAACTCCCAAGTATATATATTTCTACTATATACCCACAAAAATTAAAAATAAAAATAGTCAATGTATACCATAAACCAAAAATCAAGCAACACATTATTTTGAAGAAAAACTACTTGCAATACAATGATATATAATCTTCCTTATAAACAATGAATCTAACAAATTATTAAGAGAAAGATAATAGAAAAATAGGTATGTGTTACGAAGGGCAAATCATTGACATGGAAATTCAAATGGCCAGTAAATATATGAAAGTTTCTTCAACAATTTTATGAAGGCAAAGTGTAAATTAATACAACAATGAGGTATTTCTCATGCATGAAAATGTTTAAAAGAGGTGAGTATATAGATAAAATGTGTTCTCATGTTGCTGGTGGGAATTTGAATTGATTTTTTTTTTAGATTAGGCAATTTGTACCCCAGTTTAAGATAGATATAGTCTTCAGCCTATAATCCTGCCTTTGCCAATTTATTCTGTAGATATAAAAACATAGTTCATAAGGATATTTATTGCAATATTATTTGTAGGGACAAACAACCTGAGTATCCATCTATAGGGATTTGATTAAACAAATTGTAACACATCTATACCACAACTTTAAAAATATTAAATATACGTAGCTATTAAAAAGAATGAGTTAAATGTGTATTGTTTAACAAAAAAGAAAACCATGGTATAGCTTTGGGTTAGAGAATCTGGATAAAGAGTATAGTATGATTCCATTTCATATTAAAAAACAACACAAACTCCCAACTATGATTACATAGTCATGTAAGCATGGAGATGGGTATAAACAAGAAAGAATACAAATTGCAAATAACACCACAAATATAATACCAAATACAAATAATAGTAGTTATTTTGGGAAGGTTGAATGGAAGGAAAAAGGATGCCTAACTTATTTTTAATTTTACTTTAGATTGTTTCACTTATTTTAATGGTCATATATTAGTTTGTAATTTTAAAGTTATTTTTAAAAAGAGGCAAACTCATAAACATAGCTTTTGTATTCCTTTACTCCAACTGGCAGGAATTGATATGTGAATTACGTGCAGTTTCTACCATTAAGGAGCCTACATTCTAGCCAGAGAGATAGATTCAGTAGATGCAATAGAAGATAAATAAAATAGTAAAATAATGCTTTAGTTAAAAAATGAAAACATCAATGAGAACCAACTAAGGCTTTGTAATTACAATCTAAATGACTAAAAATAGCCAGTAAATGCCTGGATCATTAGTAGGGAAAGATCACTTTGACTCAAGCCAAAGAACTATTATTAAACATTTTTCATGATGAAGAAATCATATTTCAGGAAACATAGAGTCAGATTTTATCCTGGCAAGGCAGCTACATGCAATAAATATTCCTCCTTGTCCCAGAGGACCCTATCCCACAACTCTTCTTTGAGGTCAGGCAGAGTCATACAGATCCATGCATGCTAAATTGCCTTTGGGTTTGAGAGGAGGCTAGGGCTAAAGTGCCTGAGAGGTGAAAGAAGAGATTTGGAGGAATACAGGGGTCAACTAAAGCAACGAGATAATATTTCCATCTCTTATTAGCATAATTATTACCCATTGATCTCTACCTTCACCCTTAATACCCAACCCGCTGTGAACCTGATGCTTAACTTGATTACTGTCTTTAGTCCCTCCCCCCTTCTTCATTTCCTTGCTTACTCTCTCTACTTTCCATTTTCCTCTCTTCTACTTCTTATTCTCTATTAAATTAAACATTAGCCTAATCTCATCATTGTGCAGTTAATCAGATTTTATAATATTATGGGGCCATATTCTTGTTTTAAATTATTTATTTATTTATTTTAGAGACTGGGTCTCATTCTGTCGCCCAGGCTAGAGAGCAGTGGCTCAATCACAGCTCACTGTAACCTTGAACCCCTGAGCTCAAGCATATGGGACCATATCCTAATATTAAAAGCTGACTTTTCTTTTATATGCTATATGATTGCTTTCTAGCTTTATGACCTTGAATAGCAAGTTACTTTTCTATCTTGGCTTCAGTTTCTCAAGCATAAATGGGAATAGTAATCACTGACCTATTTCATCTTATTGGTTTGGGATTAAATGAATTAACTCATGTAACATGGGTGAAATAGTGCTTGGAACCTATAAGTACTTAATAAATACTGTATTTGCTATTAAAGTTAAATTACAGTTAACTTAGCAAATATTGACTTAATACCCACCAGGTGTCAGATGTTATCCTAAGTGATGGGCATGGGTGTATTTATTGAACATTTACTATTAGTCATGCAAGAGGGTTATAGTAGTGAATAAAATAGAGTTCTTGCCTTTCTTAGTGTTTGGAAAACTATTGATTATTATTTGAGTTTGAGGCTGACTTTATAAATGTGATTGAGCTTTAATTTTTTGTTTTACTTTTAAATTTAGGATGTCTTGTATTATGAGCAGCTTAAGACCAATGTGATACAACATGACCTTTTGGTGGACAGTCTAATTTATAAAGTAAGTAAAAGTGAGCTTAGTTTTTTCCTTTTCATTAATATTAAAAATTGAGATTCTTCAATATGCAGAGCCTGCACTATGTATAATGATATATATTAACCTTGAAAAATAATTTTAAGTGATTAGATGTGTGCATATAAAGTTGGTGTTCAAAATTTGCAGCTTGCATTCTTTGTTATCTTCTTCCCTTTAAGAGAATAAACATTTCTTATCTCTGTAAATTCAAGGTTTCTACACAAACAAAAAGGGAACTGAAAAGAAAATCAGAATATAATATTTTTATCTTATTATTCTTTAGGGCCTACTTTTTTATTCTCTTTATATTGAAGTCATTTTAATTTTTTTTTCTTTTTCCAAGCTAAGACAACCAAAAATTACATTTTAATTTCTTTTAGTTTCCAGACATGTAGCTAAGTATATCTCAAGTTTTAAGGCAGAGATACATTGAATTTTTGCCTCCAGGTATCTGATAATCAAGTTGAGAGCTGAGTTGATGCTTTTGTCACTGAGCCAAACAGAGTCCATTTTCCAGTACATAGTAGGAAGCCAAATACCAAAGCACTGGGTTTTTATAGCTAGAAAGGTTTGATCAGACTGGATCCTGCCATGGGGTGATGCCGGGGCTTGATTTGATTGAATCCTGGATACTGCTATATGATTTCCACTTCTTAATTCAGACCCCAATCCTTAGTCCTAACACACAGGTTCCACCTGTGGTTGCATGCTTGGTTCATCTGGGCATGCTAAGGTTACATGACCTTCAACTTGGAGGGTCCATGGCAACTGAAAAACAGCTCATAACTGTGTTACATAAAAGTTGAACCAGATTGGTCTGGTGTAGCTAACACTTTAAGTGTAATATAGGATACAAATAATTCTGAGTTAATATTAGGCAGCTTAAAAGTCTTGGATTTTAAATTTAAATTTGAAATATAATGGAGAAAGGCATATTATTACAGGTATCAGAAATGGGAAAAAGAAGATTACACATTGAGGACCTGAAAATTTGTCTGAGTAGAACATGGCCTGGGGTAATTATAACTATTAGTAACGAATGCTTACTATGCCATATAGTATTCCAAACGCTTTACATGGATTATTATTTAATGCATACAACTACCTAAGAGTAGCAGATACTAACATTTAGGCTATGAATGATAAATGCATTGTTTTTCTGGGGAAAAACTTGCATTTCACAAAACCATTCATTAAAAATAACATAGCTTATAGGCAAACAGGGTTGAGGTAGACTCACTCAAACTTTTGCAACTTTATAATCAGAGTACGAACAAAAGCAAACGTCGGTGGCTTGGGAGAAGAATCGGACAACTCAGGCAGGCTGGTCTGGTAGGAGCTATTACAAATATACAAAACAAATAAAACAGAAATGCTAAAATAATGCAAGTGGAAGTGACGCTCTGGGCCACTGGGACTACTGTTAAGGTGAGCATAAGAAGAACAGCAATGGAGATGTACCGGGCTGGGAATGTGCCTCTCTGGAGAGGGAGCCCCAGTGCCAATGTCCATTTTTAATGTTCTTAAGATGAAGCTATACAGCCTCATATCTGTGCAGCAGCAGCTGAGCTGAAGACGTTTTTTTCTTTTCTGCTGATGATTATAATTCTCCTCCCTCTGCTCTGGCTACTCTTACTTGAGAAAAATTGCATCTGAACCAACACAACTTCCGTGTTAAACTAATATCACTCCCTTACCAGCAACATAGCGACACATGTGTTTTAACAAAACAGAAAGTAGTTATTTTGCCATTTTACAAATGAGGGAATTGAGATAAAGAAAGAAGTTTGTTTAAATTCACATATTAAGTAGTGAAGCCAAGATTTAGACCTAGCCAATCTGACTTCAAAACTGTATTCTTAACCTCCAAGCTCTACAGTAAGTGGAAAATGAGAGTTTAGAGGATACAGTCCTTTGATGGAAAGTCATGAATCTCACAGAGGCTTTTCACTAGATTTAGATCACAGGTACTACTGTTGACTTGGAGGTCAAATTATTATGCTCAGTGGATTATTTTATCAAAACTCTAAAAGGTCTTTTGGCCTGTAAAACCGTTAACCTCTTTTCTAATCAAATGAGAGGAAACTCACACATGAAAAAGCTCGAAAAAGTAAGGAGTGCTAGCATGAGAGTTCTCTTTGTCACCAAAATGAATTTCAGTTTGACTCAGTAAGAAAATCTGTTATAAGAAGAAAGTGGTTTGTGCCTGAGAAACTGAATAAAAGTTTTGATGGCATCAATCCTGTGCACAACATGAATGTGTTTAGGAAGATATCTGTCTCTGGTTATTTTTGACTTGAGTTAGTTGGGCTCTGCCGATCACTCCAAACATTATTAAAGTCAGCTGTTAAGAGAATGATCATTAAAAAAAAAAATACTCAGTTTTGTTATAACTCCCTATAGCAAAGACTTATTTTAAATTTAACTGAAAACAAGG
Organism: Sapajus apella; assembly: GCF_009761245.1. NCBI lineage: Eukaryota > Metazoa > Chordata > Mammalia > Primates > Cebidae > Sapajus > Sapajus apella. Next base: position 16,296,861 of record NW_022436945.1, read on the forward strand.
TAGAGTTCTTTTAAAGGTTAAAGGAATGAGTGGAACAAGGCAATGTTAGAAAATCCGTAGTCAAATAGCTCAAACAGTCTACAAAATTCAACCAGGCTGTTGAGCAAAGTAGCAATCAGGGGAGGATGGAAAGACTCTTAGATGTTCTGAGTCGATGATTTTCTGAGTACAGAATGTCATTGAACCCTCCCTAGGCTAATTTATTAAATGGTTCTCTGTGTGTGTGTGTGTGTGTGTGTGTGTGTGTGTGTGTGAGAGAACAAACTTGCTTTGTATCCATACTTTCTATAGTTTTCAACCATTTTTGTGACTATAATCGGATAATTTATACTAGTGTTTTTCAACCTTTCTTCATTATCAAGCTCCTGAAGAGAAAGATTAATTTCTCTCTAATAAGAAAAAGTAAATAACAAAAAATAAGATTTGGGTGGGTAGGAATGAGCTCTAGATAGCTACATACCATTGTAATATGTAAAGTTTGTTGACCTCCAAGAACCAGTTTTCATGCCCACAGAGGCAATAATATCACCCCTGTTGAGAATGCATAATCTCTACCTTTGTCCAGGCTGTCTTCTGACATAGAAGGCTGTACCGTTTCTTTCTCCTTAATCTGTGTCGCTATGGTTTTTTCAGACATAGCACACATTTGCTACCCCCAGAGTCATCTATTGCTCTTTCCATCCTCGCATGATTGCTACTTTGCTCACCAGCCTGGTTGAATTTTGTAGACTGATCTATATGACCGTGGATTTTTATAACATTTCTTTGTAATTTTCGCATGTTTTCAATATCTTGCCAGTGAGATTGTAGACTTCTTGACAATAAACATTTTCTTGTTTTCTTGTTTGTCTTCTTTTTTGTTTATTTGTTGAAGTTTTGATTTTCGTATCCTTCATCCCAAGCAATCAATCAGTACTTGTTGCACTGATTATATATTGGGTCTAAAAGTATGGTGTAGTGTAGGTCTGGAGTTTTTAGATGCATATAAGGTTTGAGTTCTATATTTACTTATAAATAGATGGACACTATTGTAAGTAAAGGGGCTTTTGGTGAATTTTAAAAATAGTTTTCTGGATATCTACTCTGTATCTGATACCATGCTAGGCATTTGCCCATCCTTTCTGAAGTAGGTGGTGGTATCCCCATTTACAGATATGGAGATCTAGGCTCAGAGTTACTGACCAAAGTCTTACAGCTAAAAGTAGGGAACTGGATTTCAAATCTTAGTTAAATCTGTTGGAATTTCATGTTGTTTACACTGAAGCACACAAGCAGCAGGTTCCAACTCTGGATACAATATTCAGAGATAATCCTGGGGGAAACACATGTTTTGGTTTATTTTTCTAAACTTTTGTTCATTTGTTTGCTTGTTATTGGAGAGGGGTACCTATAAACTGATGAATTATATCACAGGAAAATGTAATTAATTTCTGTTAATAATTTTATCATTTTTATTTTTATTCACTCATCAAACGTGTATTGGGTATTTAGGTCCTAGGCACTGTGGTAGTGCTACATATATAAGAAACATTTAGACATTGGAGCTCCAAGCGCCCAAAGTCTCATAGTGAGGCTCATGGAAATCATTAAGGTAGACTCAAGTCAGAAAGTGAGAATAGGAACATATTTAAAGAAAGAAACTAATACACTATCCAGGGGAAGTCAGTGAACTAGCTCTTAAACTCATAATACAGAAAATCAATGTTCTTTCTTTCTCCATAACAAGTGGTGACTTGCAAGTGAATAATCACAAAGGCATGGAAGATATTTGGTATTTGCAGGAATGGCAAGAATGTGGACTTCAACAGTGAGATTGGAACAGTAATTTGGGGCCAGATTGTTACAGTTGCTTTTGGATGTTATGATTGCATCTGCTTTTCTTTTCTAGCTTTAAGCCATCTAAATATTAGACTAAAAGGAGATAAAATTGAAAGAACAAAGAATTAATAAAGGGATCTGAAAAAGTAGGAGGAATTTGAGATTAACGTCACATATATTAGTCAAGTAATTATATAGCAATGCTAAAATCTAATTGAGAAGTTTATGATCACAAAGTAATAAATTTATTGCAGTAATGCTTCTGAATACTGTGTGTGTGCTTTAGTACTACAGACAGATTCATTTGGGTTCTTTTCAGTACTGTCTACTTTTAATTATAGGATGTGAAGTTGACAGCAAGCAATGATGATTATTATTTTGTATTTGAAGATTATTTATATCAGGTAAGTTTAAAAATTAAAGTATATAGTGTTCTTGTTTTAGGTTCTCTAAATCATGATACTTTAGGAGATATCTCTGTTGTTGACTAAATCCTTTTGTAATCCATAGCATACTTGTCAGATGAAATGTAAATTTGGGAAAAGGTTACCTATTTTTTTTTTTTTTTGTAATTTCACGTGGATTGCATTGATTCTGTAGATCACTTTGGGGAAAAAGGTTACCTATTGTTTTTACTGTGGGATTAGATAGGAAAATAAGAGTTCCCAATGTGTTCCTTTTTGCCATATATGGAACAGCAAGGAGGTATTGGCAGGTGAGTTTTCTATCTTTGTTATTGGCACAGATACTTAAATCAGATGTCAAATTCATATTTAAGGCATTCCAAGATGTTTGGAGAAAGCATTTTGCATGATACTTTTAAAATTAAGGACATTGAATAAATAATATTTCAAAATCGATTTGGATTGTCATTATTATCCTTTGATCATTTCATTTACTGATATTGTAGATGCTTGGATTCTTACTTTTTCACATCTACTAGAATAAAACCACTTATCATAAATAGAAAATATGTAATTTATATAGAATTGCCTACATGATGTTCTTTTTTTTAAAAGATTACACATACATATTAATAATTTGATTTTGAATGAATGTCAATACAAATGTCTTAAAGGAAATACCTAGATTCTACACAGCAATTTCTGCTTGATTAAATGTAAATTGGTCCCTGCTGTTTGTATGAGCAGGTTTTTGTTTGATAATGGTGTTGGTGTATATGTTTAATAGAGAAGATAAAGTTCAATGAGAATCTCTCAGGAGGGTTTATCACATGTTCCAAGAGCTAAAGTATAAAGACTTTATAAGACTTATTTATAAAGTTAAAATTTTAAATAACCCAGAAACAATTTTAACAGATTCCTGTGATTTCAAGTGCATAATTAAAATTTTTTATTTTTTTAAATAGTGGACTTAAAATTTCATTTTAATATAAAGTTAGTTATTAATTAAAAGTTGGAGAATAAAAAAATCTTCTAAAAGTTTGCTTATATAGCTAATATGTAGCCCTGTACCTAACTCTTAGTACTCTGTACATTTTTTAATATACAGGCATATCTTACAATATTGTGCTTTCCTTTATTGTGCTTCACAGATATTGTTATTTTTACAAATTGAAGGTTTATGGCAACCCTGCATTGAGCAAGTCTATCAGCACAATTCTTTTCAACAGCATGCACTTGCTTCATATTTCTGTGTCACATTTTGGTAATTCTTACAATATTTCAAACTTTATTATTATTATATCTGTTTTAGTAATCTGTGCTTAGTGATCTTTGATGTTACTACTGTAATTATTTTGTAATGCCACAAATTGCACTCTTAAGATGGCAAACTTAATTGATAAAAACAAGTGTTGTGATTGTTCTACCAACCGGCTCTTATCCATTTCTCTCCCTTTCCTCCAGCCTTTCTATACCGTGAGACACAACATTATTGAAATTAGGTGAATAATAACCCTACAGTGGCCTTGAAATGTTCAGCTGAAAGAAAGTTACATGTCTCTGACTTTAAATAAAAAGCCAGAAATGATTATGCTTAGTGAGGACGGCATGCCCACAGCCAAGATAAGCCAAAAGCTAGGCCTCTTGCACCAAACAGCCAAGTTGTAAATGCAAAGGAAAAGTTTTTGAAGGAGATTAAAAGTGTTACTGTCATGAACACATGAGTGATAAAAAAGGTAAGCAGCCTTGTTGCTGATATGGAGAAAATTTTAGTAGTTTGAATAGAAAATCAAACTAGCCATGACATTACTTTAAACCAAAGCCTAATCCAGAGCAAAACCCTAACTCTCTTCAATTTTATCAAGGCTGAGAGAGGAGAGGAAACTGGAGAAGAATAATTGAAAGCTAGCAAAGATTGGTTCATGCAGTTGAAGGAAAAATGCCATCTCCATAACTTAAAAGTGCAAGGTGAAGCAGCAAGTACTGATGTAGCAGCTATAGCAAATTATCCTGATTTAGCAAAGATCATTGATAAAGGTGGCTACACTAAACAACAGATTTTTCAATGTAGATAAAGCAGCTTTCCATTGGAAGAAAATGCCATCTAGAACTTTCATAGCTAGAGAGGAGAAGTCAATGCTTGGCTTTAAAATTTCAATGGATATGCTGACTCTTTTGTTAGGATCTAATGCAGCCGACACCTTATGTTAAAACCTGTGCTTGTTTACCATTTCAAAAATCCTTGAGCCCTTAGAAATATGCTAAATCTACTCTGCCTGTGCTCTATAAATGGAGCAAGAAAGCCTTGGTGATAGCACATCTGTTAACAGCATGCTCTATTGAATATTGCAAACATATTATTGAAGCCTGCTACTCAGAAAAAGACATTCCTTTCAAAATATTACTGTTCATTGACAATGCATGTAGTCAACCAAAAGCTCTGATGCAGATGTACAAGGAGATAAATGTTGTTTTCATGCCTGCCAACATAACACCCGTTTGCAGTGCATGGATAAGGGAGTCATTTTGACTTTCAAATCTTATTTAAGATACACATTTTGTAAAGCTATATTGCTGACGTAGATAGTGAATCCTCTGATGGACCTGGGAAAAGTAAATTGAAAGCTTCTGAAAAGGATTCACCAATCTAAATGCCATTAAGAACATTATGATTCATGAGAGGAGGTCAAAATATCAACATGTAAAGGCATTTGGAAGAAGCTGATTCCAACCTTCATGGATAACTTTGTGGGATTCCAGACCTTGGTGGAGGAAATAACAGTTACTATGGTGGAAAAAACAAGAAAAATGGAATTGGAAGTAGAGCTTGAATATGTCACTGAATTGCTTCAATCTCATCATAAAAATTGAATGAAGAGTTGCTTCTTAAGGATGAACAAATAATTTCTTGAGATAGACTCTACTCTTGGTGAAGCTACTGTACACATTGTTGAAATGACAAAGTGTTTAGACTATTAAATAAACTTAGTAAAGCAACAGCAGAGTTCAAGAGAATTTACTCCAATTTTGAAAGTCCTACTGTGAGTAAAGTGCCAACAAACAGAGAAATCTTTCATGAAAGGAAGAGTCTATCAATGCAGCAGACTTTATTGTTGTCTTATTTTAAAAAACTGCCACAGCTGTCCCAGTGTTCAGCAGCCACCATCCTAGATCCATCAGCAGCCATACACATGAAGGCAAGACCCTCTACCAACAAGATTACAGCCTGCTGAAAACTTAGATGGTCATTAGCATTTTTTAGCAATAAAGTATTTTTAAATTATGGCATGTACATTTTTTGGGACATATGCTATTGTACTTAATGGATTGTAGTGTAGTGTAAACGTAACTTTTATACATACTAAGAAACCAGAAAAGTTGTTGATTTGCTTTATTACCATATTCACTTTATTATGGTGGTGTGGAACTGAACTTGCAATATCTACAAGATATGCATATATAAATAAAATTATTTATACAATAATGCTAGCTTGCTAATAACCTCTGTACTTCAGAGATACAGAGTGGAAATTATCAGTACCTAAATGGTGGTCTGAGAGAAGTTCCACAGAATCATCCTCAGCAGAAAAGCCATAACTAGTGAAAACTATTTTTTTAAAAAAACTATTCAAAGTCTCTGGAAATTATCCTAAGATTACGTAACAAATCAGCAAGCAAGAAAACATATATTTGAGAAAAGCTGCTAAATCTCAGTAAAAATAATTTGTGGCCCTTGAGTTATGACCTGCTTTTTGCCTCCCCACACCCCCAGATTAGCATGACAGAAGCTTCACTTCAGCCCTGTGTGGCCAGGAAGATGGGGCTCCATTTCCCTCCAGCTTCTAGTCAAGGGCAACAGTATTTCCATAGGAGGAGCACATGGCTAGTATTTTTTAACTCCCTCAGCTTCATGTTGCAGATGCTAAATTCTGAAGAGTACCACCAAGAAGTTATTGGATTCCTTCCCACAGGGCAGAGATCTGACCAAAAAGCTCTGACTCCTCTCAGCAGGCCAAAAAACTAGGGCCTCAACTACTTTCACCTCATTTTGTTTATAGAAAGGAGAGAGGTTCCACATGGGAGAGGCAAGCTGAGAAGACCAGAGGCTACCACCCTCACCCACTGTCTTTCTCATAAAGGAGAAATGTCACTCCAAGAGAAGTAGGCCACCTTCCCCAACCTGGTGCCGGAGCAATGACTCAGAGAATTTGCCCAGCATGGGAAGCAACCTTAACAACAGAAACTCTGAAGCTCTCCTCAAAGAACTAACTTTATATGGAGTATGGGAAAGTTCCAACCTAATGGGGCTCTGAATAATGAAGATTTTAACGGTAAACACTTAAGAATTAAGAGTAACAGCTAAAAGTATAGCCCCTGGTTTACCAGAGAAAGCCAGAGCTAGAGATAGCTAGGATTCGTCCTGATGGGATAGGAACAAACCTCAAAATGACCTCACAACGGAGTCTACATTTAATTGAATCAGCCTGTGGTACAATTTATGCATGAGGACATTGTTGAAAACAGTAGAATAATCAGCTGGCAGTTAGAGAGATGTCAAGAAAGACAGAAAGCGTAACAAAGAGATCAGAGGAAGAGACAGTCAAAGAGTCCTGCTAAGTCACCCGGGCATGGTGGCATGCACCTGTAGTCCTAGCTCTCAGGAGGCTGAGGCAGGAGAATCTCTTGAACTTGGGAGGTGGAAGTTGTAGTGAGGGAAGATCATACTGCTGTACTCTGGCCTGGGTGACAGAGCAAGACTCTGTCTCAAAAAAAAGAAAATAAAAAAGATTTCTGCTAAAACCAGTGTTATCAGTGTCATTGAAGGATAATTGGATGTATGCTCACTCAAGGCTGGATACTCTCAGGTACATCAGAAAGTTCATACTGTGGGAGAAACAGACTTAAATTAAATATTTCAACCAAGTCACTAAACAAATAAGCAAATAACAACCACAAGCTCCAGCTGCCTGAAAGATGGCCTAGATGTTGTACTTAACCAACAAAAACTTCCAAGCAGCCATTATAAATATATTCAGAGAACTAAAGGAAGCCATGCTTAGAGAAGTAAAGTAAGGCCAGATGCAGTGGCTCACACCTGTAATCTTAGCATTTTGGGAAGCTGAGGCAGGAGGATCACTCAAACCCAAGAATTTGTGACTAGCCTAGGCAACATGGCAAAACCCTGTCTCTACAAAATGAAAAAAAATTAGCTGGGTATAGTGGCATGTGTCTGTTGTCCCAGCTACTCAAGAGGCTGAGATGGGAGGATCACTTTTGCCTGGGGAGGTCAAAGCTACAGTGAGCTGTGATTATGCCACTACACTCCAGCCTAGGAGACAGATGAGATGTCTAAATAAAAAAAGAAAGAAAAAAAAGAAAAGGTAAAGTAAGGTATGATGACAATGTCTCCTCAAATACAGAAGGTCAATACAGAAATTATATTTTTAAAGCAATGGAAATTCTGGAGTTGAAAAGTACAATAATGGAAATGAAAATTTTATTGGAAACACTCAAAATATATAAAAGCAGAGAAGAATCAGTGAACTTGGAAGACGTCAATAGAAATTATGTCATTTGAAGAACAAAGAAAATAACAAACAGAGCCTCAGAGAAGTTAATAACAAAGATAACAGAAAATAACAAAGATAACAGAGCATCAGATAAGTTTAGGACAGCGTTATGCTCACCAAGAAATTTATAGGAGTATCAGAAGGAGAGGAGAGAGAGAAAAAACAGAAGTATTTTAAGAAAGAATGACTGAAAGTGTCTCAAATTTGATGGAAAACATTAATCTACACATCCAAGAAACTCAACAAACTCCAAGTAGGATAACCACAAATATCCATACCCAGACATATCATAGTCAAATTGTCAAAAGCCAAAGGCCATGAAAGAATCTCAAAAGTGCTGAAATAAATATTGAATGGCATTTTTTTTCTTTTATTTAACTCATGTTTCAGAAGTTCTGTCCTCAAATATCTTTGTGACCTTAGGCAGTTCACCAGACCTCCGTGGGCCTTCATATTCCATCATTAAGCTGAGAGTTTAGACTACACTGTCTTTAGGTAGAGATCATAGACATAAAAAAAAGTTTCTGTGATTTGCCATAAAAGAAATGATTTGATTTTTCCATAGAAGTGTTGATTCCAGATTGTTTATTCTTTTTAAATGTGGATTTTAAAATTCTTTTATCTCAAGGGTTATTAGTTACTGGGATTTAATCTGTTGAGAGTTTTATAATTTGTTATACAGGAAAATTCTATTGGTTTTTCCCTAAAGAAAGTTTTATTGGCTTTAATCTATGGATCTTTTATTACATTTCTTTACTACTACTGAAAAGTAAATTTACCTTCCTATTTATCTCTCTTGCTGAACCTGGCCACCCCACCTTTAATCCAAGTTGCAGAGTAAAGTCAGAGTGGTCTTTTAAAAATAACAATCAATTCATGTCACTTGTTTGATTAAAACCAAAAGACCCAAATCTTTCCCAAGAGTCTATGTGACCCTGCATTACCTGGCCCACCTCTCCAGATGGATTGTTCACTTCTCTGCCTGACACTCCAGCATTCCATATTCCAACCACCCTGATCTTTAACTTCTTACATTCACTATATTCCTTTCTACCTCAGGGCCATAAGACCTTTTATAAGCAAGACTGTTACCTTCCCCTCTTTACCTGGTAAACTCCTATTTTTACTTCAGTACTCAATTTTGGACTTAACAGACAAAACCTTCAAAGCAGCCATTATAAATATATTCAGAGGACAAAAGGAAACCATGCTTAGAGAAATAATCTTTTACTCAGATACACCTTCCCTGACCAAACCCTCACTCGTCTGCACACACACACACACACACACACACACACACACACACACTCAAGGTCATGGCTATCTAGTATGTGCTTTTAAAGTACTATGTAATACTATCCATTGTTTTTGTTTATAATACTTATAGTTTATTTGATTATTTTATAATTGTCTCTCCCATGTAAATTCTTAAGTGTTTTGGTCCTTATTGTTAATTCCAGTGCCTTGTATACTGTAGATACTGAGTAAAAATTTTCCTTAACATCATGTACTTGTTTTCATTGATGGGTTATCTTTTTCATTATTGAGAAGGAAGCTTTCTTTTTTTATCTAATAGCTTAATATTAATAATTATAGGTTAATTGATATTTTACCATCATTTATGGGGCTCTAGGCCTCCTTAGAGTTTAGTGCTAGTTGTAATGAACCCTTTCTTATGAGCTGACTCATAAGCAGATTAATGTCACGCAAAGATGTAAACAAAACCACATAAACTAAATATCTACCACTTGGCAAAAATTTAACTAACTCGCTAAAAGTTTTTGGTCCTTTCTATGCCATTTTGATCCAGAACATGAAACTTGTGATACCAAACATATGAACACATAAATTATAATATTAGCCGAAGACCAATAATGGCATGACTCATAGTAATCTATGACGATTCTACTTCAGTGTGTGGGTAGAGAGTGTACATTTGACAAGTTTGTCCCATTTGGTCACCAGAGATAAGAGGATTGCCATTTTTAAGTTATAACTATAAAGCTTCTTTGTTGGTGGTAAAAGGGGCTTGACAGGTAACAAATCTGCCTCATTTGGTAAACAGAGTCAGTGAGGGTATCTGCTTTAAATGAGAGCAGTAACAAGTTCTCCAAATAGTGCCAGAACTGACCCTTAAGGGTACATTCATTTTTTATCTTTTCCACATGGAAGTGACTTATAAGTGAGAAAACTTTTAAGAAAACTTCTAAGTGACTGAATCAGACAAACAGTGGATGCATATTTTGAGAAAAAGCAAAATGAGGATCAGTAATGAAACCTCTGATGAAACCTGTGTTGGTGGGGACATCTAAGAGTGATGATGAATGACAATGAGTCTGATAGAAAAAAAATACTGATCTTATACTATGTGTAGATGATACCACCTTTGATGGGCTTACATTCTAGTTAACGGGGCAGGAGATGAACATACAAAATATTCTGAAATTGTTTTAAAGGGTTCAGCATTTAAAGTGCTAAAGTATCACAAACATTAAGTACTATAGTATAGAAGTAGGCTTTAACCTTTATTTTCCATTTTTATTAATATTTTAGTCCAAATTGTATTTGTTTTAGATTTTACATAATTTTTTCAGTCATAGGTCTCATGACTTTGCCTACTTTTAGTACTTTGGAAATGATTAAGCCTCTTTTAAATGCTGTAGTAAGAACACTTATCACAAGGTCTATCCTTTTAATACCTTTTTGAGTGTACAGTATAGTTTTATTAACTATTGGCACAGTGCGGTACAGCAGATCTCTAGAATTCAATCGTCTCCCATAACGGAAACATTATACTGATTGAATAGCAACTCCATATTCCCTCTTCCCCCTAGGCCCAGCAATCACCATTCAACTGCTGCTATATGTTTGACTGTTTTAGATACCTAATATAGTAGAATCGTGCAATATTTGTTCTTCTGTGACTGCCTTATTTCATTTGCTATAGTATCCTCTAGAGTCACCCATGTTGTCTCATGTAACATCATTTTCTTCTTTACAATGACTGAATAATGTTCCATTGTATTGTATATATTACATTTTCTTTATCCATTCATCTGTCTAAATAAGCTTTAGTGTGAATCTCTATCCACTTAACATAAATAGATGGGTAATTGACAACATCTAAGCATCTCTCTTTGGGAATTATATAAAAATAAATTTTCCTTATATGGATAGTTACTAAGAAAACACTTTACTAAGAAAACACTTTCATGGTGATAGTTTTTAATTATTTATTTTACAATTAGTCTGAATTATTAGAAATCTATTTTAACTAATAAAAACATGTCTTTTTTTGAGTTGTACATTTTATTTATTTTAGTTTTCAATTTTTTTTTCTTTTTTTTATTATTCTACTTTTAAGTTCTGGGGTACATGTGCAGATCGTGCAGGTTCGTTACATAGGTATATGTGTGCCATGGTGGTGGTTTGCTGCATCCATCGCCCTGTCATCTACATGAGGTATTTCTCCTAATGCTATCCCTCCCCATCCCCACACCCCCTGCTATTCCTCTCCTAGCCCTCCAACCCCTAGACCTCAGTGTGTGATGTTCCCCTCCCTGTGTCCGTATGTTCTCATTGTTCAACATCCACTTATGAGTTAGAACATGTGGTGTTTGGTTTTCTGTTCTTGTGTCAGTTTGCTGAGAATGATGGTTTCCAGTTTCATCGATGTCCCTGCAAAGAACATGAACTCATCCTTTTTCATGGCTGCATAGTACTCCATGGTGTATATGTGCCACATTTTCTTTGTCCAGTCTCTCATTGATGGACATTTGGGTTGGTTTCAAGTCTTTGCTATTGTGAACAGTGCTGCAATAAACATATGTGTGCATGTGTCTTTATAATAGAATGATTTATAATCCTTTGGGTATATACCCAGTAATGGGACTGCTGGGTCAAATGGTATTTCTCCTAGCAATCTCCAAGAATCTAGAAATCACCACACTGTCTTCCACAATGGTTGCACTAACTTATATTCCCACCAACAGTGTAAAAGCATTCCCATTTCTCTGCATCCTCTCTAGCATCTGTTGTCTCCTGATTTTTTAATGATTGCCATTCTAACTGGTATGAGGTGATATCTCAATGTGATTTTGATTTGCATTTCTCTAATGACCAGTGATGATGAGCTTTTTTTCATATGTTTGTTGGCTGCATAAATGTCTTCTTTTGAAAAGTGTCTGTTCATATCCTTTGCCCACTTTTTGATTTTTGTAAATGTGTTTAAGTTCTCCATAGATTCTGGATAGTAGTCCTTTGTCAGATGGGTAGATTGCAAAAAATTTTTCCCATTCTGTTGGTTGCTGGTTCAATCTATTGATAGTTTCTTTTGCTGTGCAGAAGCTCTTAAATTTAATTAGATCCCATTTGTCTATTTTGGCTTTTGTTGCCATTGCTTTTGGTGTTTTAGTCATGAAGTCCTTGCCTATGCCTATGTCCTTAATGGTGTTGCCCAGGTTTTCTTCTAGAGTTTTTATGGTGTTAGGCCTCATGTTTAAATCTTTAATCCATCTAGAGTTAATTTTTGTATAAGGTGTAAGGAAGGGATCCAGTTTCAGCTTTCTGCATATGGCTAGCCAGTTTTCCCAACACCATTTATGAAATAGGGAATCCTTTTCCCATTGCTTATTTTTGTCAGGTTTGTCAAAGGTCAGATGGTTGTAGTTGTGTGGCGTTCTTTCTGAGGGCTCTGTTCTGTTCCATTGGTCTATATATCTGTTTTGGTATCAGCACCATGCTGTTTTGATTACTGTAGCCTTGAAATATAGTTTGAAGTCAGGTAGCCTGATGCCTCCAGATTTTTTTTTTTCCTTAGGATTGTCTTGGCTATGTGGGCTCTTTTTTGGTTCCATATGAAGTTTAAGGTGTTTTTTTTTTTTCCAATTCTGTGAAGAAAGTTATTGGTAGCTTAATGGGGATAGCATTGAATATATAAATTACTTTGGACAGTATGGCCATTTTCACGGTATTGATTCTTCCTAACCATGAGCATGAGATGCTTTTCCATCTGTTTGGATCCTCTCTTATTTCCTTGAGCAGTGGTTTGTAGTTCTCCTTAAAGAGATTTTTCACATCCCTTGTTAGTTGTATTCCTAGGTATTTTATTCTCTTTGTACCCATTGTGAATGGGAGTTCACTCATAATTTAGCTCTCTGTCTATTATTGGTGTATAGGAATGCTTGCTATTTTTGCACATTGATTTTGTACCCTGAGACTTTGCCGAAGTTGCTTATCAGCTTAAGGAGATTTTGGGCTGAGATGATGGGGTCTTCTAAATATACAATCATGTCATCTGCAAACAAGGACAATTTGACATACTCTCTTCCTATTTGAATACCCTTTATTTCTTTCTCTTGCCTGATTGCCCTAGCCAGAACTTCCAATACTATGTTGAATAGGAGTGTTGAGTGAAAACATCCTTGCCTTGTGCCAGATTTCAAAGGGAATGCTTCCAGTTTTTGTCCATTCAGTATGATATTGGCTATGGGTTTCTCAGAAATAGCTCTTATTATTTTGAGATACGATCCATCGATGCCTAGTTTATTTAGAGTTTTTAGCATAAAGGCTGTTGAATTTTGTGGAAGGCTTTCTCTGCATCTATTGAGATAATCATGTGATTTTTTTCTTTGGTTCTATTTATGTGATGGATTGCATTTATAGATTTGTGGATGTTGAACCAGCCTTGCATCCCTAGGATGAAGCCGACTTGATCATGATAAGTTTTTTGATGTGCTGTTCAATTCGGTTTGCCAATATTTTATTGAAGATTTTTGCATCAATATTCATCATGGAAATTGGCCTGAAATTTTCTTTCTTAGTTGCATTTCTGCTAGGTTTAGGTATCAGGATGATGTTGGTCTCATAAAATGAGTTAGGGAGGATTCCCTCTTTTTGTATTGTTTGGAATAGTTTTAGAAGGATTGGTACCAGCCCCTCTTTGTCTATCTGGTAGAATTTGGCTCCGAACCCGTCTGGGCCTGGACTTTTTTGGTGGGTAGGCTATTAATTGCTGCCTCAACTTCAGACCTTGTTATTGGCCTATTCAGGAATTCAACTTCTTCCTGGTTTAGTCTTGGGAGAGTGTAAGTGTCCAGGAATTTATCCATTTCTTCTAGATTTAGTGGTTTATCTGCATAGAGGTGTTTGTAGTAATCTCTGATGGTAGTTTATATTTCTGTGGGATCGGTGGCGATATGTCCTTTATCATTTTTTATTGCATCTATTTGAATCTTCTCTCTTTTCTTCTTTGTCGGGCTAGCAGCCTGTCTATTTTGTTGATCTGCTCAAAAAACCAGCTTCTGGATTTATTTATTTTTTAAGGGTGTTTTGTGTCTCTATCTCCTTCAGTTCTGCTCTGATCTCAGTTATTTCTTGTCTTCTTCTAGCTTTTAAATTTGTTTGATCTTGCTCCTCTTGTTCTTTTAATTGTGACATTAGGGTGTCAGTTTTAGATCTTTCCTAACTTCTCATGTGGGCATTTATTGCTATAAATTTCCCTTTAGACACTGCTTTAAATGTGTCCCAGAGATTCTGGTACATTGTGTCTTCATTCTCATTGGTTTCAAAGAACACCTTTATTTCCACCTTCATTTTACTGTTTTTCCAGTAGTCATTCAGGAGCAGGTTGTTTAGTTTCCACATAGTTGTGCGGTTTTGAGTGAGTTACTTAATCCTAAATTCTAATTTGATTGCACTGTGGTCTTAGAGACTGTTTGTTATGATTTTCATTCTTTTGCATTTGCTGAGGAGTGTTTTACTTCCAATTATGTGGTCAATTTTAGAATCAGTGTGATGTGGTGCAGAGAAAAATGTATATTCTGTGGTTTTGGGGTGAAGAGTTCTGTAGATATTTATTAGGTCCACATGGTCCAGATCTGAGTTGAAGTCCTGGATATCCTTGTTAATTTTTGTCTCATTGATCTGTCTATTATTGACAGTGGGGTGTTAAAGTCTGTCACTATTATTGTGTGGGAGTCTAAGTCTCTTTGCAAGTCATTAAGAACTTGCTTTATGTATCTGGGTGATCCTGTATTGAATGTGTATACATTTAGGATAGTTAGTTTTTCTTGTTGCATTAATCCTTTTACTATTATGTAATGCCCTTCTTTTTCTCTTTTGATCTTTGTTGATTTAAAGTCTGTTTTATCAGAGACTAGGATTGCAACCCCTGCTTTTTTTGCTCTCTATTTTCTTGGTAAATCTTCCGCCATACCTTTATTTTGAGCCTAGGTGTGTCTTTGCATGTCAGATGGGTTTACTGAGTACAGCACACTAATGGGTGTTGACTTTTTATCCGGTTTGCCAGTCTGTCTGTCTGTCTCTCTCTCTCCATATATGTGTGTGTGTGTATAAATTTATATGTGTAATTATATTTATATTATATATAATTATATTTATATATTTAATATTATATATAGATATATATGTAATTCCATGTTAGGTTCTGGGGTACAAGCGCAGAACTTGCAGAATTGCTGCATAGGTTAGGTACATACATGGCAATGTGGTTTTCTGCCTCCATCCCCTCGTCACCTATATCTGGCATTTCTCTCCATGTTATCCCTCTCCAACTGCCCCACCCCTACCTGTCCCTCCCCTATTCCCCCAACAAACCCCAGTGTGTGATGCTCCCCTCCCTTTGTCCATGTGTTCTCATTTTTCAACACTCGCCTATGTGTGAGAACATGTGGTGTTTGATTTTCTGTTTTGTGTCAGTTTGCTGAGAACGATGGGTTCCAGATTCATCCAAAGGACATGAACTCATTGTTTTTTATGGTTGCATAGTATTCCATGGTGTATATGTGCCACATTTTCCTTGTCTAGTTTATCATCGACGGGCATGTCGGTTGGTTCCAAGTCTTTGCTATTGTAAACAGTGCCACAGTGAACATATGTGTGCGTGTGTCTTTATAATAGAACTATTTATAATCCTTTGGCTATATACCCAGTAATGGGATTGCTGGGTCAAAAGTAATTTCTATTTCTAGGTCCTTGAGGAATCGCCACACTGTCTTCCACAATGGTTGAACTAATTTACACTCCCACCAACAGTGTAAAAGTGTTCTTAGTTCCCCACATCCTCTCCAGCATCTGTTGTCTCCAGATTTTTTAATGATCACCATTCTAACTGGCATAGGATCATATCTCAATGTGGTTTTGACTTGCACTTCTTTAATGACCAGTGATGATGAGCATTTATACATGTTTGTTGGCATCATATATGTCTTCTTTTGGAAAGTGTCTGTCCATATCCTTTGCCCACTTTTGAATGGGTTTTTGCCTTTTTCTTGTAAGTCTGTTTTAGTTCTTTGTAGATTCTGGATATCAGATGGGTAGATTGCAAAAATTTTTTTCCCATTCTGTTGCTTGCTGATTCACTCTAACGATTGTTTCTTTTGCTGTACAGAAGCTCTAGAGTTTAATTAGATCCCATTTGTCTATTTTGGCTTTTGTTGCCAATGCTTTTGGTGTTTTAGTCATGAAGTCCTTGCTTGTGCCTATCTCCTGAATGGTTTTGGCTAGGTTTTCTTCTAGGGTTTTTATGGTGTTAGGTCTTATTTTTAAGTCTTTATTCCACCTGGAGTTAATTTTAGTGTAAGGTGTCAGGAAAGGATTCAGTTTCAGCTTTCTGCACATGGCTAGCTAGTTTTCCCAACACCATTTATAAAACAGGGAATCCTTTCCCAATGCTTGTTCTTGACAGGTTTGTCAAAGATCAGATGATTGTAGATGTGTGGCATTGCCTCCAAGGCCTCTGTTCTGTTCCATTGGTCTGTATCTCTGCTTTGGTACCAGTAACATGCTGTTTTGATTACTGTAGCCTTGAATTATAGTTTGAAGTCAGGTAGCATGATGCCTCCAGCTTTGTTCTTTTTCTTAGGACTGTCTTGGCTATGCGGGCTCTCTTTTGGTTCCATATGAAATTTAAGGTGTTTTTTTCCAGTTCTGTGGAGAAGGTCAATGGTAGCTTGATGGGGATGGCACTGAATCTGTAAATTACTTTGGGCAGTATGGCCATTTTCATGATATTTGATTCTTCCTCACCATGAGCATGGAATGTTTCTCCATCTGTTTGTGTCCTCTCTTATTTCCTTGAGCAGTGGTTTGTAGTTCTCCTTGAAGATGTCCTTTACATCCTTTGTTAGTTGTATTCCTAGGTATTTTATTCTCTTTGTAGCAATTGTGAATGGCAGTTTGTTCTTGATTTGGCTGTCTTTAAGTCTGTTATTGGTGTGTAGGAATCCTTGTGATTTCTGCATATTGATTTTGTATCCTGAGACTTTGTTGAAGTTGCTTATCAGTTTAAGGAGATTTTGGGCTGAGATGATGGGGTCTTCTAAATATAGAATCATGTCATCTGCAAATAGAGACAATTTGACTTCCTCCTTTCCTAATTGAATACGATTTATTTCTTTCTCTTGCCTGATTGCTCTGGCTAGAACTCCCAATACTATATTGAATAGGATTGGTGAAAGAGGGCATCTTTGTCTAATGCCAGATTTCAAGGGAAATACTTCCAGTTTTTGCCCTTTCAGTATGATATTGGCTGTTGGTTTGTCATAATAGCTTTTATTATTTTGAGATACATTCCGTCGATACCTAGTTTGTTGAGAGTTTTTAGCATAAAGGACTGTTGAATTTTGTCGAAGGCCTTCTCTTCATCTATTGAGATAATCATGTCGTTTTTGTCTTTGGTTCTGTTTATGTGGTGGTTTACATTTATAGGCTTGCATATGTTGAACTGGCCTTGCATCCCTGGGATGAAGCCTACTTGATTGTGATGGATAAGTTTTTTGATGTGCTGTTGGATTCTGTTTGCCAGTATTTTATTGTAGATTTTTGCATCTATGTTCATCATGGATATTGGCCTGAAGTTTTCTTTTTTTGTTGAGTCTCTGCCGGGTTGGTATCAGGATGATGTTGGTCTCATAGAATGATTTGGGAAGGATTCCCTCTTTTTGTATTGTTTGGAATAGTTTCAACAGGAGTGGTACCAGCTTGTCTTTGTATGTCTGGTAGAATTCAGCTGTGAACCCATTTGGACTTTGGCTTTTTTTGGTTGGTAGGCTATTAATTGCTGCCTCAACTTCAGACCTTGTTATTGGTCTATTCAGGGTTTCAACTTCTTCCTGGTTTAGTCTTGGGAGGGTGCAAGTGTCCAGGAATTTATCCGTTTCTTCCAGGTTTACTGGTTTATGTGCAGATTTGTTTGTAGTAATCTCTGATAGTAGTTTCTATTTCTGTGGGATTGGTGGTGATATCCCCTTTATTGTTTTTTATTGAATCTATTTGATTCTTCTCTCTTTTCTTTTTTATTAGTCTGGCTAGCAGTCTATTTTGTTAATCTTTTCAAAAAACCAGCTCCCAGATTTATTGATTTTTTGAAGGGTTTTTTTGTGTCTCTCTCTCCTTCAGTTCTGCTCTGATCTTGGTTATTTCTTGTCTTCTGCTAACTTTTGAGGTTTTTTTGATCTTGCTCCTCTAGCTCTTTCAATTTTGATGTTAGGGTGTCAATTTTAGTTCTTTCCTTGCTTCACATGTGGGCATTTATGCTATAAATTTCCCTCTAGACACTGCTTTAAATGTGTCCCAGAGATTCTGGTCTTCATTCTCGTTGGTTTCAAAGAGCATCTTTATTTCTGCCTTCATTTCGTTGTTTATCCAGTCAACATTCAAGAGACAGTTGCTTGGTTTCCATGAAGTTGTGTGGTTCTGAGTTAGTTCTTAATCAATCCTGAGTTCTAATTTGATTGCACCTTGGTCTGAGAGACTGTTATGATTTCCATTCTTTTGCATTTGCTGAGGAGTGATTTACTTGCAATTATGTGGTCAATTTTAGAGTAGGTTCAATGTGGTGCTTAGAAGAATGTATATTTGTGGATTTGGGGTGGAGAGTTCTGTAGATGTCTATTAGGTCCACTTGGTCCATATCTGAGTTCAACTCCTGGATATACTTGTTAATTTTCTGTCTCGTTGATCTGTCTAATATCATGGAGGGTTAAAGTCTCCCACTATTATTGTCTCTAAGTCTCTCTGCAGGTCAGTTAGAACTTGCTTTATGTATCTGGGTGCTCCTGTATTGGGTGCATATATATTTAGGATCATTAGCTCTGCTCGTTGCATTGGTCCTCTTACCATTATGTAATGCCCTTCTTGTAAGAACATGTATTTTTGTTTAGAATGAGGAACAATTTGTAACAAATTATTAGAACTGTAGAAATTCAGGTCTTTTTCTTCTGAGATCTTATTAAGCAGTTTACCAGAAATGCATACAAAGAAATGCTTTCTGATTACAAGCTGACTTAACTTTCCTTGCCTAGGGCACTGTGTGTCTCCCAGCAACTTCCAGCACTCACAGAGCATCATGGTAAATCAACCTCTGTTGGTTACTCATGCCTCAGTTGTATAGGCTGGTTCCTTCTCTTTTTTTTTCCCCAATATCCTAGAATGCCTCAGGTCTCAGTTCTTGGTCTTCTTTTCTCTAGTTACACTTACTCATTTGATGATTTCACCAAGCTCACCTACTTTGTGGCTTTCAGTATCACCTATATGTTGATAACTCCCAAATTTATATCTTCAGTTTAAACCTTTCTTCTGTACTCCATAACAGTATCTCCAATTACCTATTCAGTTTTTTCCATTTAGATGTCTTGCAGACATCTCAAACAGCATGTTGAAAAATGAACTCATGATCTCACTCCCAAAACTGTTCTGCCTCCCACTTTCCCTGTCTCAGTTAAAGATGTTCCACCTGCTGAGATCAAACATCCTTCTACTTTCAACTTCCACATGTTGACTCTCCTTGACTCCTGTCTTTCTCTCAAACATCACATCAATCTATCCATAACTCCTTTTGCCCTGCCTTCACAATGTATTTAGAACCTGACCACTTTTTCCTACTTTCATTGTGTTGTATGATGGGTTCCCAGAGAAGTCAATTTAGATGGAGATGAGGATGCCAAAGGTTTATTGGGGAGTCCTCTTGGAATCAACACATGTAGAAGTACAGTGAATTAAGGATTGAGCATAAGGAAAAGTCTAGGTGCAATACAGTTTAAATGAAACCCTCAGCCAATGCTGCAGAGCGTTCTGAAGATGGGATAAACTGTCAGACCCATCCTGAGCTGGGGAGAAGTTCAGACCTTTTTCCCTTGCATCACCTTCATTAGATGTAGGCCATTTCAGGAAAAGGATATAACCTTGATATTTGAGCAAAATAGCTCTTTTCAGCAGAGATAGTCAATGAAAAGAGCTGGCTGCTGAGGACTATTTGCTACAGCTCTACCAGCTGCTATAATATGTCCTTCATTCCTAGAGGAGGATCTCTGGGTGGCGTGTCGTACATCCAGCATACACTGCTGCCATCTTAGTGCAAACTACTGTCAGTAGTCTCCTAATAAGCCTCCTGGGATGCTCTTGCACATATGTTCACATGCTAAGTTTCTCAACTCCATTCAAGCCTTTGATTAGATGATGCCTTTTCAAGGAAACCTACTCTAAACAGCATCTTTAAAATGACAGCTGCTCTTTCTCTGTTCACCTTTACCTTGTTTCCATAGGACTTGCAACCTTATATAGAATATAATGTAATTATTTATTATTTTTGCTATTTGTTACACATACATTCTGCTCCATCATAATTAAACTCCATAAAAGAGGTATTTTGTTTGTTCCTTTCCTTTTATGTATTCTAAACACAAGGAACTTAGAACAGTGCTTGGTGCATAGTAGAGGCAGAAGAAGAGAAGTAGTGAACTGATGAAAAAATAATCTGAGGAAGTCATCCAGAATGAAACAGGAGGGATAAAAGTAAATAAAAGGCATTGCAGATTGAGTACATGTAGGTAAATCTTACAGCTCATAGGAGTTAGGAAGAAGTAAATAGAGAAACTGTGGGAGAGGCATCGTTCAATTAAAAATGCCCAAAGCATTTGACCAGACAGGTGGTCCAGTTTTTGTAATTTAAATAATTAAAGTTGTACGTATTTAGCCATAAGGAAATTCACTGTAGTGTTGTTTGTAGTTGGCGAAAAGTGGAAATAATGAAATGTTAAACAACAATACAGGTTAAATAAATTATTGTTCTTTCATACAGTGGAATATTCTGCAACATAAAAATGTGTAGGAAATATTTATTTATTTATTTTTATATTTATTTATTTATTTTTCCGATTTATTTATTTTATTGCATTTTAGGTTTTGGGGTACATGTGAAGAACATGCAAGATTTTATTTTATAATAGTGAAAGAAAACCATATAATCCTGTTCGGTTTGAAAAAAATTATATGTATGAGTATGTTAAAAAGCAGTCTGAAAGGATATAAATCAAATTATTAAGACTGACAGGATTATGGCTGTATTTCTTTATTTTAAAAATTAATTGCAATTTTTTAAAAATAGAGATGGGGTTTCACCATGTTGCCTAGGCTGGTCTTGAACTCCTGGGCTTCAGTGATCCTCCTGCTTTGGCCTCCCAAAGTGCTGGAATTATAGACATGAGCTACCGCTCCCAGTCAATAATCTATATTCCTAAATTTATCGTAAACATGTACCGCTTATGTAGTCACTTAAAATATAATAAAAATAAAGCAGTGGCAGTGGTCGGTACACATTCCACCATTGAACCTGACTGATGCCCAACCTCCATTACCTATCCTTTTACCAAAGCTGGGTCTCCTTTCACCAAAGCTGGGTCTCCTTTCTTGTGTCTTGGACACAAAAGGGTTTTTCCTCTCCCTTCACTCCTGCTGCTAGTTCAGCCCTGACTCTATGCCCCTGTTCTGCCTTTCCAGTCATCTTGAATTCTTATCTTGGTAATTTTTTTAGAATCCTAGGTCTTCTAATACCAAGACCCAGATTTCCTATCACTAATGGCATTACAGGGTCTTGGGCTCCTGCTCCCAAATTCCATTCTGGTGTCCTCAATCTAGTACCTCCTAATGGACATCCTTGGATCCTGACTTTATACCCTGCCTATTTTCATCTCTACACAGAGTTGACAAACTCTACCCTACTGGTCAGGACAACTAGATTCAACCCTTTATTTGGCAACCATTTGTTCTATTGCTGCTGCCATCCCTTCTAAGTACCACGAGTTGCCTTCCCTCCCACCCTGACATGCCCAACTGCCTGATGCATCGCAGCCTGAGTCAAGTTCTTTTCCTGCACTTCCCAAATTGCTCCCTGCCACAATACTTACTCAGGGTCTTCCCTATACATTTTTCATCTGTTAAATTTCCCCCAAGTGTTTCTCTTGTCCAGATAGAAAACACAAGAGAAGAATCAACTGTTAGTTAGCAACTTGCATTTTCTGAGGTAGCAAACAGTGAGAACTCTTTGGAAGAACTTGGCATCCCACTGTAATGCTTACCAAAGGTGTACCGACAAAGGACACTCTTCCCACCTCAAGGCATGGTACTTGAACTTGAAGGATGCCTGCTGAGTAGGAAATAATGAATTACCTGGTTTTATAATGGTGCTTAATTGCTATTTTTTTCCAATGTTATATTCAGGTATTACTTTGTTTTTCCCGGGATACATCTGTGTTGAGTCACTTTGCATACAACAGTGCCTCGCCACCAAAATCATACATAAGAGGTAAATTTTTAATCATTTTTAGAAAGTATTATTTAAGACTTATGTAATTATGCCAAGAATGTTTGTTTTATTTTCTGGAGATATTGGTGTTGCCAAACTATTATAAATTACTTAAGATTTCTCTCAGATGACTGTAATCATCCTTTCATAGCTCAAATCAATGCCCAAGTAATTTATCACAAATCATGGGAAAGTGGTTCCCAGAGCAGCATTTCAAGTTATTTTCTCTGTCTTCCCTTTGTGTTCTCCCCTTTATTGCTGTTTTTGTGCCATATCTGTTGACTTTTCTTTCTAACTATGAGTTTATAACACAAATTTCCTTTTTCTACTTTTTTTAACCATCTATATTTCTTCTCTCAAAATGCTCCACCACACTTAAAACTTTGATATAATTTATATGCTTTTAGCTCTCTAATTTCTAGTTTAGGTATTTTTCTCCTTTTTATCACCAGCTGCTTATAAAATAGCAATATCCTGCCATCATCTGAAGATAGAATTAACTTCAGCTGAATGCCCTTCCCAACTTTTTTTTATTATTATTAAATGGTGAACACCCAACATTGAAAGTTCAAACTTCATTGTGTATGGCCATTCTACCATTTCCATGAAGAAAGAAACTGTTTCTCCTGTATCTCTTATGTCTGAACTATCTGCCTGATTTCTCCAGCTTCTGCCCTAGGAGAGGCCACATAACCTTGTGCTGGAGTTGGACTACCCTTAACTTAAGGTTTTCTTAGTTCCATTGCTTCTAAATTAAATTTGTGGAAACCTTTTGTTTGTTTCTCTAAGTCATCTGTTGAAAAACTGATTGTAAACTTAATTATCTACTGAGCTCACCTCTAAACTCAGCCAGGATTTTAAGGCCTTTGACCAGTTGACACTGTCTTAACCTAACTGACTTTGCTTCCCTGATTATTCTACAATACCCCATGTT
Source organism: Sapajus apella (assembly GCF_009761245.1). Taxonomy (NCBI): domain Eukaryota; kingdom Metazoa; phylum Chordata; class Mammalia; order Primates; family Cebidae; genus Sapajus; species Sapajus apella. The sequence continues at coordinate 16,320,189 of NW_022436945.1, forward strand.
CATTCTAGCCTCCCTATTGCCCCTGCATATGGAAGGCTTCCCACTCTTCCACCTTAAAAATTAAAAGTCCTTGAAGAACTAGCCTGTACCTCATCATGTCCACCAACCCATCATCCATTTCTCTCTCCTCTGAACTTCTAAACACTTAAAGGCTGTGCTAGAAAAGTTAGCAAATATACCCTAATGTTTCATGGTGTATTCTGGGCTACAACCACATGGTTGAAGGAACATACATATATATATATATTCCGTTTACCTCTCAGCACCTAGCCCAGTAATCAATTTTATCTACTTACCTACCTACCTATTTTTCATTATTCCATCTCTTCTTGCTCACAAGATCAATCCTTTTTTTCACCACCCTAACCTGAACTGCTCACACTTCTTATTCTTCATTTAATCTCTGCCACCGCCCCAACAAGAATAAAAAGAACATTTTTAACTAGAAATATTACTTTAAAGCCCAGTACCAAAATGCAAGTGACTTTTCAATAAACTCAAAACTGTTAGTAAAACTGTCAATATGAAAGCTATTTAAAGATATTCAGTGGAGGGTGGAAAAAACTGAAAACTTTAAGAGAGTTTTGAAGGAAAGATACTTTTTAAAGCTCTTAAATATTTGATTATTGTGAATATACTTTACTTTTCTGGGACAATTCTGATTTCAAATATTCAGCTCCATTCTCAAATCATGTGAACTGTTTCGGTATTCAGAAAATTATGACCACCATATAGCTAGTCATTTAATTTTTAACTTTCAGCACATTCCATAAAAATGTAAACACAGTATTACAAAGCTTAAGACTTGCTTTAATAAATATATTAGACTTATTTATAATTAGCAAAACAATTTTATGCATAATAAATACCTACTTAAGTGCTTAAGGAACTTGAAAACATTTGTTCTTTCGGTCGTTTTGTATCTCTTCTGTTGTACTTAGGTTCATGTTAACTTTAATTGACGAAAGCATTTGCTAAATGTCAAAAGATTGGCTGATAAATTTTTAAGTTAATTCCATATCATGAAATGACATATCAGCTTATAGTAGTTTTAAAAATTCCATTGTTAGTACATTCACAAAATAAATTGATTTTTAAAGATTTATTTACTTAACCATATTGAAATCCTCTATGGTTTTTTCTTACAGGAAAACTAGGACTGGAAGAATATGCTGTCTTTTACCCACCAAATGGTAAGAGTAATGCTATTGCTTCCTCTAGTGGGAAGTGGGAAAATTACAACTTTTACAATAGAAATATGACTTTCTTATTCTCTCTCCAATGGATAATCATTTATTATTTAAAATAAACCTTCCGTAGAATGTACAATTTAATGAAATCTTCCACATTTGTGGTAAGTTTGTGCTGAATTACGCATACTCTCTCTGATTCTCCGTGGGACCAATAGTAAATTTGTGAAAAAGCTGAGTATGCTCAGATCTAAGTCCAAGGCACTTAGTTTTCCTGTGAAGAACACTAACTAGTCCAAGGAGGACCTTCCTTTTAGGTTTGTTGGAGCTGGGCTTTACTCAGTTGAGTGGATTGTCTTGTATTACACCTTACTGTTCTCATAATTTGACCAGTGTAGTATTTCTGAAATAAAAAGATTATTAAAAGGTATCACTGAAATAATTCATTTTGATATTATAAAGTGATCAAATGTATAATGACCTTATTAGACATTAAATATTCTTTTGAGATTACTAGACAGGTTTAAAGATATGCTTCTTGGAAAAGCAATATATGGGCAGTCTTTATGATAATAAGTTGTATCCCAAAGAAGTTCTTTCACTCCGGCAGAGTTAAGAACATGGGTTTTGTAATCCAGCAGACCTAGGTTCAGATCCCAGTTCTGCCAGCTTACCAAATGTCCTTGGGTAAGTTACATGACTTCTCTGAACTTCAGATTCATCATACCATGTGGATAATAAATTAAATGAGATATGGTATGTAAAACCACACAGTGCCTGACATGTAGTGAGTGCTCAGAAAATGTAGCTGTTATGAGTGTGTTTAACTTTGCTGACTGCTACATCTGAAACTCATACATGGCTTTGGCAGTCATGGTACTGTTCTCTCCCTGTGTCTCTCAATATGGAGTCTAAGTTTCTTTCATGGGCCATCTACCTCTCTCTCTCTTTTACTGTCTCACTCTTGTTCTGCTCTTCTTATCTTTTCTCACTTTTACCTAGAAGGTGCTGTTTCCTTTTATGATTCTATCTATTGTTAATTACTCTAAAATATCTCCAGTTCTGACCTCTCTCATAATTACCTCAAGCTTAATATGTCCCAGCCTGAACTCACTATTTTATCTTCCTATGCCCACCCCCCAGAAGAAAAAAAATGAAACTAAATAAAAAACAAAGTCCAAAACCCACCTATTTCTCTCTCAGTTAATTGAATTATCATCTTTCTAGTAACTCAAGATCATCCTAGATTTCTCTCTACCTTGTCCCCACCTCATCTAATTAGGTCACCAGGGCCTTCTAATTTTATCTTCCAAATACATTTGGGACCCTCTCTTCCACACCATCACTACTGCCTTGTCTGCTTTCAGTTCTTACTGCCTCTAGCTTGTTAATTGCAACAACCACCTAACTGGTCCCTCTTCCCACAGTCTTTTTAATTTTGCTGTCTTTTACACTGCTTACTAAGTTTTACATCTAAAGTGAAAATCCACAAATTGCTACTTTTCTCAAAGTGTTCTTAATGGCTTCCCATCTCTTAAAAAAGTAATATTCAAGCTTCTCAGCATGACATATGAGGACCCCTTGAGTCTGATCCCTATACAGTTTACCTCCTACCTTCATTTCTCACCATTTCCCATCTCATTTTGGAATCACAGCAATATCAAACTATGTATCATTTATACCCACAGCTAAATACTCTCACGAAAGCACTGTGCTGCTTCCTGTCTCATCACTTCTCATGTTCCCATGCTTAGAATAGCCTATCTAACCTTTCTTCACCTGGCTGTCATCAAGCTCAGTTCAGGCATGATCCTTTTTCAGGAAGCTTTCCCTGAATCCCCAGGTTAGGCTAAGGGCCCTTCCTCTAGACTCCCTTAGTACCTGGTCTAAAATCTTTAGTATCCCTAGCTATATTACTTTGATATTGTTTGTTTATACTTTATCTCCTCCTCTTAATTACAAGTTTCTTGTAGCTCAGAACTATATCATTCATTTTTGTTCCTTCAGTATCTAGCATGTAATAGGACTGTAATGAATATTTATTTGAACTCAATTACAGGTTTGTTAACTTTATGTATTACCATTGTTATATCTATTACCCCAGAAACTTAGTGTTAAAGTAACTTTTTATATTTATCTAAGAAGCAAGAAATGAGAACAAATAAAATAGCCTAAAGAGATGAATAGCCCAAATAGATGTCCATGGACTCAAGTTCCTTCTCTCTATCCATAAAAGAGTTTTTTCAACTTAGTTTAGAATGTATTAGCTTTTACTTGGCACATATGTCTAACAAATTGATTAACTCTTTTTTATGCCCCCTGCAAAAATAGAAGCATGGAAAGAGGCTGATATAGATATGAAAAATGACCAACAACAGTGAAAAGTAAAAAGGGGACTTCACAAAGGAAAATACGAGAGCTATAAAACAGCATATTAGACCACTCCGGCAAATCAGTTTGGGACCATTTCATGTAAAAGCCAATAATGCTGTGTCCTTTAAGAAGGCATCACTAGGTTGCAGCATATTATAATTTAGCATCTTTATAATGAGCTCAAGACACCAAAAAAAAAAAAATCTTACTGTAGTGATAATTTTAACAGTATTTGTAGCAGCAGCAGCAAACATTTTCCAAGCAGTAGTGTATCCCAGGCAGTGTGTTAAGTATATGACATGTATTAATTCATTTAGTCCTTACAAGAACCTATAAGGAGGGTACCAATATTATCCCTATTTACAGATAAAGAAACTGAGGCATAGAATGTTAACCTGCCCAACAGGTGAGTGACAAAGCCAGGCTTTGAATCCAAGCTGTCTGGCTTCAGAAGCAACATTCTTATCAGGATGCCCTACTGCCACGGAAGATGTTGCTGAGCTCATTATAGTGTATTTGGGAAGAAAGAAAAGTAGTTAATATAAGGAAAAAGTAAAGGATGTATATAATAGGTTCTAGAAAGATTTTCATCGAGAAGGAAAACTGTTTAATCCTTAATGAGATAAGCCCACAGCTGTTAATAAATTTAATTCTACAGAATCATTTCTCCTCTCAGGTTGTTTTAGAACTTGCCAGAATCAAGGAGGACTCTTGTCTCTGGGCAATGATTCAGGAGTTGCTGAACAAGAAGAAACAAAGACCAGTCAATCTACTGTTCCTCTTTTTTTTTTTTTTTTTTTTTTTTTTTAACTCAAGGCAATACTTAGCAGCATTTTTATACTACCTATCCAGTTTTGAACTTCTGCCAAATATAGTATTACTTTGAAATCTTAAGGACACCTCTATCACTATTACCACCAAACTGGCCCGGCTTTCTTGGTCTCGGGGACTACATGTAGAGGTTAGCCTGCAGCTCTCCAACACACTATCAGTCCCTGACCAGGCCAGCGATTATGGGCGGTGGAAGGGGAGGGTGCAGAAGTTTTCTCACCACCATCCCCAACATGCCTGTGATTATTTTCCCTGGGATGAAAATGGCAGGCCATGGTGGCATCAGACATTTTGCTTTTTCACTTCATTTGAAGCATCATCAGTGGACAGATATCCTCTAGTAGATTCACTAAATAGCTAGTGAGCAAAATTCCTGAATGGAGGGAGACTTCTCCCAAGAATCTTATAAGCATTTTATATTTTTTGTTGTTATTCAACACATATAAATTGTCTTTATTCATTTAAGTATTTAGCCTGTCTCACTGTCGTAGGAGGGTGATCCACAGTAAATGATACAAATAAAGTACCTGCTGCCAAGGAGCTTATTACATTCTGGTAAGGGGAACATAAAATCAATCATCAATCAATCAACAAAGGATGAATGAAAGTAATTTCAGAGAGTAATGAAATAAACAATGAAAGGGAGCAGAAATTGTAGGAAGTTGGGATGGGCATAGCCATTTTAGATTAAGTAGTCAGGAAAGGTGCCTCTGAGGAGGTGGAATATAAACAGAGACAGACTATATGGAGTAAGCTATGCAAATAAATAGAATGTTCCAGAAGAGAGTACACAGAATGTCTGAAGACAGGAATAAGCTTGATGATCTGAAGCTCACCAAGATGGCCACTGTGACTGGAAATGGTGAGCAAAGCATAGACTGATACAAGGTGAGGTACAAGAGGTAGATAGAGCTAGGTCAGTTAGGGAGATTGTTGATTTAAAGTCTTGTCTAGTAAGTCCAATGTCTGGGCTTCCTCAGGGAGTTTTTATTAACTTTTTTTCCTGTGAATAGGTTATACTTTCTTATTTCTTCACACACTAGTAATTTTTTTTATTTTTGAAAATGGAATAGCTTGAATATTAGACTGTGGTATCAGTGGAAATGAGAGTCTCCTTGTCCACCTCCCCAAGAATTCGTTGTTGTTGGCTTGTTGTGGGTTCTAGGTGTTTGTTTAGTGACTTTTCTGAATTATTTTTATAAAGATTGTATTTTTTGTCCTGTATGCTCACTGAAGTCTTTATTCTACTAGAGTAACAGTTAGCTAGTGATTTGACAGAGATTTTATCAAACATCTAGAACCAAAAATTAAAAACGGTCTCGCAGTCTTTGCAGATTGGATGTGTATTGGGGCACTTCTTCAAGGCTTAGCCAGGCCTCAGAAGTAGCTGGAACTACAGGCACACACCACCATGTTTGGCTGATTCTTTTTGTATTTTTTGTATAGACAGCATTTTACCATGTTGCCAGGCTGGTCTTGAATACCTGGGCTCGAGCAATCTGTCCACCTCAGCTTCCTAAATTTCTGGAATTACAAGTGTGAACCATCATGCCCAGCCCCAATTAATATTTCTAAATGATCATCCTTTCTATTGTGTAGAATAAAAATGTCACTAGAATGTAAGCTCCAAGAGAACAAGGACCTTACAGTTTTGGTGACCAACATATGTAGCACCTAGAATTATGCATGGCATAAAGTCTGTGCTCAGTAAACATTACTGAATAAGTGAGGGAGTGAATAACAGAATGAACATGGAATACAGAGGAATAAGAATAGAAACAAGGAAGCCAGATTTGTAGGAAAAATACACATATATCTGACTTAATTACAAGTGTTAAACAACCATCATAAATTTGTTAATACCATTTGTTTCCTACGTGACAGAAGAAAACATTTAATTGCCAGTGAATATTGGGTAGGGGAGCTTCAGGTCTCTAGAGCAGTAATTCTCAACCAGGGGCAATTCTCCCAAAACA
>NW_022436945.1:16326568-16437493 GCF_009761245.1 Sapajus apella
CACACACACACACACACACACACACACACACACACACACACACACACCAGTCTGAAGACATTTTTGGTTGTCAGCCAGGGGAGAGGGATGCTGATAAACATCCTACAGTACACTGGACAGCCCTTTCAACAAAGATTAGACGAGGCTCTTAGAAGAAAAATAATCAAACTATATCATCTTAAATTTTGCAAGTGTCAATAAATAGCAATGTAGTTTGTCATACATATTAAATAAATTTAAAATATCTCATATCCTAACATTCAATTGAGATATAACTTTAGACATAAATGGAAAACCTCATTAAAATTTTAAAGTAAGATTTTCAGATTGATATTTAAATATGGCTATGTTCCAATGTTTTGTGGAATTTTAACTACTAACATAAAGTAACAAAACCATAATGTGACATTCTAATTCAGAAAGATAATGGAAATAACTAGAAAACAATTTAATCATTGTGCTAATCTCTATTCTTACTGACCTGTTGGCTACATGTGGAATGAGAATAAACAGAGGAAATAATTATTTCAACAAATGAATTAAATAAACTGTGCTAAGTAATAATGTGCTTTCAACTGGGGTGTAGTTGAAGTGAATCAGATGTTCAAGTTATGGTACAACAATAAATGCTATGTATTAATAGAGACAATGAGGAAATGGAGAGAACATATTTAATAAGTGGAAAGCATGTTAACATTTGGGGTATTTTCTGAGTCATATTTACTATTTATATCTCATCTAGTTCAAGATTTATTTTAGTTGACATTGTTTGCCATTCTGAGCTTTGTCAAAGGCCCGTAAATCATCACATTATAAAGTTATTCACATTGAGTGGAATAGGCAGTTAACATTGAGACTTTCGTCAGATGCATAAGGAAAGGCTAGAATCTGAAAATAATTACTCATAGCAGACTTGTAGAAGAACTCAGAGCCCAGATACCAGATGTGCCCCAAGCATCCTGATGCCTGTTGGAAACACGCTTTTGGGTGGTAGCCAGGTAAATGAAACTTGACCCTTAAAAGGCTGAAGTGATGAGAGGCAAAGGAAAGGATTTTGAAAAACTAGCCAAGAACTTGACAACCTCTAAGATCAAAGAAATGTTCTAAGTGGTATGTACCCTACAGTGTTAATGGATTCTTCACTGCTTCTTATTCCTCTGGATTTGTTTGCCAGAATCTGACTTGTCCTTCAACAAAGCAGACTGTGTAGCCTTTTTTTGGATCCTTAAGCCTGGGCTAATCTTGGCTAAGCTGAAGTGTACCTTTATCTAATACTGAAAAAAAAAAAGATTTTTTTAGGTTTAAGCCTGTATATAAATGTGGCACTTTCCCTTCTCAGAGCATAAAATAGCTATGGGTTATTGAGCATTTGCTGTGTACTAAACACTACACTGGTACACTTTAAATAAATTAACTCCATTGTGCTTTGTCATGCAACCCAATGAAGTTGATCTTGTTTATCTCTATTTGTAGAAATGAAAAACATGGTTTCAGCAAGGGTTTGTAACTTGGCCAGAGTCCCACAGGATTCAAATTCATGTCTATATGACTTCATTGGTCATTTATTCTTTCAACATTGAATATCAAGAGCCTTCTGTCCTACATTTTAATTTTATATTTTAATATTTTATTTATAAGCCTTGGTTATGTTTATAAATGCTCAAATTTCCATCAATAACAACATTTACTGAGCATGTCACTTGTAGAAGACACTGTGCTGGGTGCTGAAGATAATATACAATACAAAATATACTTCTTTCTTCAGTAACTTGTAGCTTAGCTATGTAAAGAGCAGCTATAGATTTCAGGAGTTGGGGGAAATGTAGTAAAAGTTGTGAAACATGACTCATCTTAATACTTGCATCCCTTTTTGCTGCTTAGCAGTTCACTCATTCATTTATTGTAAGCTTCCTTATTGAAAGTGCCTTGTCCTGACTAGGGTATTCTTATACTTGCCAGATCCTTAATAAATACTTTTATAAAATGATAATAATAATAATAAGGTCTTCATTTCTGACTACCTTAACCACTTGTTGAAATATTTCTGCAGTGCAGTGGCTTAAAAGAAGAAAGCAAAAGTGTTTTTTAATTAAGACTGTAAGGTTTTTATATACTAGCAATCGGCTTTGATATTTAGTATTTAGAAATATACAATATGTACTTACACTTTTATAAGGCATCAAAATATGCCTCTATTTATTAACTTACTTTTTGGAGGTTTTCTTTCACATATCAGCATGTTTCCTGTAGCAAAGACAAACTTTGTAATTATTTGCTAAAAGTTTATAATTAGTAAGGGAAATAACATGAAACTGCAGACAGGGGAGGAAGGTAAAAAAAGATGGGTGCTCACAAGAAGAAAAAGAGACTCAACCACAGAATATAGAGAAAGACTTGAAGAAGAAAGATGTTTGTTGAGCTCTCCTTCTAGATGTTCCCTGGAACTGAAGCTGGTGGCTATAATGTCATTGGGAATATTGACCTTCTAATCTGGTTTTTAATTTTTTAGTTTCTGGAAGGCAAAGGACTTTTAAGTTGTTAAAGAATCTTACTATTATAAAATCTTTATAGGCACATTTTTCTTCAAGTCTCACAAATTTTTCTGCATTTACTCTAGTCTTAATTGTTAACATCTAATTTTAGAGTTAGATGATACATCAGAGGCAATCTTAGTCCCCTTGTGTGTCAGGCAGGTTACTGAAGCTCAGGAGGTTTGATGACGTTTCTAAGGTTATCCAGCTGGTTTGTGTTAAGCCCACAATGGAACTTTGATCTCCTAACTAGAGGCCAATACTTCTCTTCCTGCTCCTGTACTCAGCATTTACTCATCTTTTCATTCTGCAAATATATTTATATATATCATCAACTATGTACATGGCACCATCAGTTGTATAGGCAGATGAATAAAATATACCTCCCATTCTCTGGAACAATCTGTTAAACAGTTAATTATAATACAAAACATAGTGAAATCATAGTGTTGGAAATACGAACAAAGTGCCATGAGAATGCAGAAGAATGATCATTTAATTATGATTAGGAGATCAGGAAATGTTTGTCTGAGGTTATAGCTGACCTTTGTAAGGTTTTGATGGCTGGGTAGGATACAGAATTATCAAGTTCAGAGCTATCAAACTGCAATGATACTGGTGATGATAAACAATCTAGTGTGACTGTACCACAGGGTGTATGAAGTTAGGATAGCATGCCAAAGGGGAGGCAGATGTAGCTCAGGTCGCAGGACGTAATGATGAATGTTTAAGGCCAGATCAAAGGTCTTAAATTTTGCTGTGTATACACTTAGCCTATATTAGAATCTAGAGTGTGAGCTCTAAAAATACAGGGACAATGTAATATTCATTTTAATATCTCCAGAGGCTACAGAGTAGGTTTTTAAATATTGGTTAATTAGATGAATAGAAGCTCAGCAAATATTTAGTAGATGGATAAATAGAGGAAAATCCTCAATGGATGTAGATATTTTTTTCATGGTCTCATTAGTATTTTTGAAAGATAACTTGAGCTGTCCAATTTCAAAAACTGGTTAGAGAGCTGAGAGTTTGGAGGAAGGCATACCAATTAGGAGGCCCTTGCAGAACCATAGGTAAGAGTTTATTAGGGACAGGATTCAGATCGTGGCAGTAGGGAAGGAAACAGAAGGTTAAAAAATGATAGAGGTAGACTCCCTGCAGATGCATATATTCGTTCTCCAAGCATTTAATTAGTACCTGTTATATTCTGGGCACTGTGCTTGGTCTCTGGAGTTAGAGATAAATAAATAAAAAATAATTTCTATGCTCAAAGGATTTATTCTACTGGGAGAGAAAAAACCAAAAAGTGATTAAAAAACAGTAAGATAGGAGAAGGAACACAATTGTTAAGTACTGACTTTTTATTAAATATTGTGCTACTCATATTACATATCTTATAATATTTAATCCTCACTACCTCATTGGTGTTGTTCCTACTTTATTGATGAAGGCAAGTTTATCTTTAACCTTTTCGGGGCCCAGAGCAGGAGTACAAATAGAGACCCACCTACCATAAGTCAAAATATTTATAAGTTATAAATTAGACTCATAAACTGATAAAGTCTACTCCACTTGCCTTGACACATGTACTTTGATAACAATCTGGAAGACCAGGTCTGAATCCAGAGTTCTCAGACTCTTCACCCATCCCTAGCATGTGGTATCCCCCTGCTTCTCATCTATGGCTCCACCTCACACCTTGGACAGGCTTCATTGACAGAAGCCTGCAGGTCCAATCTCTGTTCACAGCTTCCACAAATAACCAGCCTTTGGCCACCTCTCTGTCCTAAGGTACACACCTGTATCAGGAGGTGTATACCTTCTTTTCTCTTACCTTCCCCACCAAAGAAAACATGTAGGTCCTGGAGGTTGTCTTAGGAGCCTTTGGGCTCAGAATTTCAGAGTCTTGGATATGTGGGATATGGTCTGGAGGGAGAAGCATGGGCTATGGGTAAGGGGTACAGCCAGAGGAGGGCCACAGTAGAGCCCTCAGCTCAAGCCTTTCTGCCTTAGTCTAAAAGCAGCTTTGGATGAGGAACCAGGTTAAGTAACATACCTAAATGTGCACAGGTAGAAAGTGGTAGAGTCAGAACTGCGCAGCGAGAAGCAGTAGTACTTCAATCAATCAGGCCAAATCAGCTGAAACAAGAGGACTGATTAATGAATTGCTTGGGGGTGAGGGATCAAGCCTATCAGGGAGATCCTTCTAGGAAGATTATTGTTTAAAATCTTGAAGGAGTAGGGCAGGGCCAGGGCCAGAGGTAGAGGACAACATTGCCTACAGCCCTTGTCCTGCACCCAGAGGCGAAGGGATGGCGATCAATTTGGCAGAATGAGAGCTGTGCTTATGGGGTGCACAGGAGGAATGAAGATGGAAGAGTTAAGTGGTCATTATCCAAAAGGAACGGGAGAGGTACATAATCATATTTAGGTGTAAGGGCTAAGGGAGAACAAGAGAGCAAAGATGACTCAAAGGTTTATTCCCTGAATGACTAGGGAGATGGTGAATTATTTACAGAAGTAGGGACCAGAAGGAGGCTGAGGGGATACTCGGCTTTTAAAGTTGGTATTATGGGTTAATAATGAGAATGCTGGTAGTGTGAGAGAAAAAACAAGTGTGCAGAGTCTTGGAGCTATATCGAAGGAGTATGCGGAAAAGAGAACTGCCAGAAACAAACAAAACAAGCCCTCACAAAAAACTCAGCAGTGAGTTTCTGTGGGACAAGAATCCTGATCTGCACAGAGGTCATTAAGTATGACATACAAAGAAGGGAAACCCCTGGATTTAGCAATCAGAAGTTAAGTCCGTAGGGATGGAAAACCATTTGCAAGCATTTGAGGCTACATAATAAGGGAGTAAAGGAAATGAATACAGATAGTTAAAAAAAAAAAAAAAATTAAGCCTGGCTTTCAGAAAAGGAGTGAGATTAGAGATTTGTTTGACAGAAAAGTAGGCCCCAGGAAAAAAACTGACTTCTTCTTCTTCCTTCTTCTTTTCTTATTATTTTTTCTTCTTCTTTCTTATTTATTCTTCTTATGTGTAAGGATATTTGTAATATCCTTGGCTGAAAGGATGCATGGAAATAGGAAAGACTAAAGATATGATTACTTTGATAAGATACACCCATCCCTTGCCTCTACTCTGCTTTGTCAGAGGAGTAAAGAGCAGATGCCACCACTATCCAGCTGAAGACCAGCTGTCCTGAGTAAAGGTAACCCTGTTTATTGCAATCATCACATGAAGCTAGGGCTTCCAGGTCACCCTTCTCAGGTGAGCTTCACCTCCACAACGTCAGGGCTTCTCTGCCCTCACCTGGCCTTGTCCTCCTTCCCTCCATTATTTTTCTTCATAGCACTTAGAACTATCTGACATGTATTCACTTATTGTTATTATGGTTGTTTTGTCCCTAATAAAATGGCAGCTACAGTTCTTAGAACAGTCCCTGGCACAAAGCAGGACACAGCACATGTGTGTGGAATGAAGCATGTGCAGCAAGGAGGAAGGCATGGTGAATGGGGCAGGAGTCCAAAGCAGGGTTGGGCAGACTTTACCTGTAACCAGTCAGATGGTAAATGTTTCAAGTTTTGCTGGCCACAAACAGTCCATGTCACATATTATTCTTTGTTGTTTTGTAAATAATCCTTTAAAAAATGTAAAAGTCATTCTTAGCTCACAGGCCACACATAAACAAGCTGCAAACCTGACCGCTGCTTGTCAGTCACTATGAAAGTCAAGGAAACAAGATTTAGAGCACGAGTGAAGATGTTGGGTGAAAAAGAAAAAGGATACATCCTCCTCTGGACTGTGAGTGAGAAAACAGATGAAATATAAAGAACAAAGGAAGGAGTTCATGTCAGTGGCATCAACCTCCTAGTGAGGAAAAAGTGAAGTCTATAATTAGGTGTTAAACACTTGAAAAGTGAGGAAATTTTGAAAGAATGGGGTGGCTAATCATATAGAGATGAATAAGAAAATTGATAAGCAACATAAGATTCAGCAAAAGTTGGAGAACATGAATCTGTGTGCTAGAAGACTAGGGAAAACGTTGATCCTGAGAATTTTAACTTGTGAGCTTAAAGCAATGCTGCACAAAATTCTCAAGATGGTTGGCCGGGCATACCAGTTCAGAATAATTTGGGTTTTCTCCTTTTTTTTTGAGACAGAGTCTCATTCTGTTGCCAAGCTAGAGTGCAGTGGCTCGAATTCGGCTCACTGCAACCTACACCTCCTGGGTTCAAGCAATTCTCGTGCCTCAGCCACCTAAGTAGCTGGGATTACAGGCACGTGCTACCACACCCAGCTAATTGTTGTATTTTTAGTAGAGCTGGGATTTCACCATGTTGGCCAGGTTGGTCTTGATCTCCTTACCTCCTGATCTGCCCATCTCGGCCTCCCAAAGTTCTGGGATTACAGGCATGAGCCGCTTTGCTCGGCCTTCTTATACTATTGTTGATAAAATTGCTTCTAGAAACAACAAAGAAGTATGAACTAATTAGTAAATTATAACATCAACAATTAACATTTGTTTATTAATAAATAATAGCCTAAGCTATTTAAATAAATAGTGTAGGCCCCAAGCTATTCATTTGTTAATGGCTAAGCTACATGTTATATGTGAGTTCTAGCATTATCTCTGATTTACAGATGAGGAAACTAAAGCTTAAGAGAAGTTAAGAAACTTATGCAGAGACACCACACACACACACACACACACACACACACACACACACACACACACACTCTCAAGTGACAGAACTGTATGAACCCAATCAAGTCTGTCTGACATCCAGTCCATGCTCTTATCGCAGTAGGGTGCTGATTAATGCATTGCTATCAATATGAAAGGAGTGTCTACTGATAATTCTAGTCTTCACCCTGTCATGTTCAGCATTTTTATATTGCTTTTGATGAGCACACAGTGTACTTATTAAATTTTTCAGTATTGTAGAACCAGGAGAAAGAGAATGCATTAGCTAACAGAATAAGAATTTAGGATTATTATCTCCAACTGGAGTGGTTCACCAAAGAAGAAATGTAATAAAGATAAAAACATAACCCTTTACTGAGGTCCAGAAACAACTGTCCAAGTATACTGTCTTAGCTGTTGGGTCTGTAGGGGGGAAAATGATTCTAGGTTTTAGTCACCTCACTTTAAGGACTACAGTGAACTGTAACTTGTTCGGAAGAAAATAAAATAGGGAAGCTGTTCAAGACGACATCATTGAAGGAAAAATTAAAGAAACTCATAAAGTCTTGGAGCAAGAAATCATGATGGTGATAGGGCAGGAGAGAGAGCAATGTCTTCAAATATTTCTGAACATTTTCACATAGAGGATAAATTAGATTTGTTCTGTGTGACCTTTGTGGTCAGAACTAAGAATAATAAGTAGAAATTTCAGAGAGCCAGAGTTTGTCTTACTGTGAGAAAATAGCTCCTTCCAAATTAAACCCATTCAAAACTGTAATGAGTTGCTTTGGAAATTAATGCTCCTGCTATCACTGGACGTGTTTTAAACTGAGACTGAACTCTCATTCATTAGAACTCACTCTATAAGACCTCTAAAGCCCTGGCCAGCACAACATTTTTGCCCCTGCACATGTCAGATGAATAAAGCATTTCTATATTATTTTTTCAAAAAAGTAACTTAGCAGCTTTCTTCTGTACCGTGTTTGCAACCTGATTTAGTAGTGTTAGCTATATGATGGTATATATTACAAAACTTCTGTTTTGAACTAAGCTGTACAAATTCTAATTTTTCACTTGGAATGTGACAAGATGTTCTGCACACCAAGTTAGGCTTTGAGTATTTCTTTGAAAAGGATTTGTACTTTACTTGTGTATAATTATTGCCAAAGATTATACTGAATTTGTATCATATTTCTGCCAATATTTCTTCTAAAGCCATATCCCATGATTAATTTTCATTTAGTTTACTTAACACCATAGCGTTTTCTGTAAAGCAAATGTTTTCAAGAAGTGCCTTAAAAAGCTCCCTTATCTTTTAGCATATTCAATTCTAATATACACAGTGAAGTTGTTTCAGGAGGGACATAATCTTTTGCCTTTCTGAGACCATTATAATTCGTTCTTAAACTTAATTCGGTGATCTGTCTTGTAATGTTTTTGTCCTGTGTGTGTGTGTGTGTGTGTGTGTGTGTGTGTGTGTGTGTGTATGCATACACACACACACACACACACATATATATTCAAAGCTTTGATTTCTCAACATTATCAATAGAATGTTAACTGAATATGTGTTTTAAAACCTCTAGCTCGCTTTTCTGAAGTTATTAAAATCTCTTTTTATTGTTTACTATCACTAAGTCTTTCTGACATTTATGAACAGAGTTGAAGCAAAAACTAGAAAACCTTTATATTTTCAGTTTTAATGCTTTAAAGCTTACCTAATAATCAGTAGGCCTACTACTTATTGAAAAGAAATACTTTTTTTTTTTTAGGTGTTATCCCTTTTCATGGATTTTCAATGTATGGTAAGTTGGGCTTTAAAAACATCATGATGCACACCATAAGAACATACAATGTTATCTGTCAATTAAAAAAAATAATGACTGACAAATATAATTGTCTTATTGTAGTAAGACAATAAAGGAAAAAGTAAAGTGAAATGCATGCTAGCTTCCCATAGGTGCTTAATTTTTAAAAATTAGTGTTTTTATTACATATTAGAAAATTAAAAAGAATACCACTTCATTTCTAATCACCCACAAGTTATTATGAACATTTTTAAATGTTGAGTTTAGTAGGCCAGTTGAGTTTAGTGGCTCATGCTTGTAATCCCAGCATTTTGTGAAGCTGAGATGGGAAGATCACTTGAGGCCAGTCAAGACCAGCCTGGTCAACATAGTGAGACCCTATCTCTAAAAAATAAAATAAAATGTTCAGGTTAGTATTTTTATGTGTCCAATTTTAAAATTTTAAAAATAAAACCATAATTGGTTAGGTGACGATTGCTTGACAAATTAGAATTAGAACATACTGTGAAAATGGTCCTATGGTTTACCATTTTTTAGTCCAATGAAAACTGGAGATACACATTAATATTCAGTTCTAATAGGTATACAATCAGATTGTTTAAATTCCTAAAGTAATTCTCACAAGAGTTTTTAAAAAATAATAAGTGAGAAAGAATCCTAAGGAAGGGACAACACTGAGTTTGAGCTCATGATTTCTCCAGGCTACTGATATGCACAACAGTTACATCAGAGCATTCAGTCACCCGAGGTGCACGTGGAAGATGCATGTGCAGGCTTGAGAGCTCTTAGTGCCTCCCAGGCCTCGTGTGTCATTAAGTGAGGGATGCAAGAAGCTTATGAAGATTAGCAAAAGGAAGAACTCTCTATATCTTAATGCCACTTAATTTTTAAATTTTTAAGTATTCCATATAAACTTGTTAAAAATTGTTGTCCCCTTTATTTCTACACTCTACCTTAATGGTAGGAATACATTAATGTTTTGCCTTTGTGCCAAGAATCTGCAATAAACACTTTTCTTTATTAAAAAACACCTCAGTGTTCAATATCAGATGATCATGTTGAATGACGTAATATAAAATCATCATTCAATGAAAAAAATTCAAAGTACCTAGGGACTTTATGCTATATTTGGTGTTAGTCACAGGCTTGAATTATAGGATACTCAGCTTTATTCTTTTGGACAAGCACAATTTCATAATATAATACATAATATTACAGTGATCTTACAGCATATTTCTCTTATAAATGTGAGGAATTTAAAATAGAAAACCAAAAAAGATTAATAATACAAATTTTTATATCTAATAATAAAAATGTTCACCTTTTTATCTTTCTAATAGTTCCAACTGCAAGAATTTTTCAAGTAAATCATTTTTAGAACTTGTACTTTAATGATTTGGAGGATACTTGATGTCATGAAAGTTTAAATCTTCTAGAAAGATCTTCTGGTGTTTAAAATATATCATTGACTCAGCCTCTGCCTATTCATATTTATGGTCATTTAATAGGCTACAGTTTATACACCCAAGGGGAAAGCATTTGCTAACAATGATGCAAAATGTTTGATATAGAATTTATTTATACTATTTTAGGAAACTATTTTAAGCATCCACAAAAACTTTACCAGCAACCACTTATTTAGAACCAGTATACAGGAATAATCACAAATCATCCTTAAGGAACTCTAGTTAGTACTTTGCCACTTCAGTTTTAGTTACTATATTTTTAAAAAATTATAATACTTGTCTCTTTTAAACATTGATACAGATCTTTAATGATAGGCTGTCATTCAAAAGGAAACCAAAATGATAGTACTTTATTTAAAAATTTACTCAGGAACTCTTCTCTAATTTAAGATACCTTCTACTCTTCTATTTATGCAAAATACTGAAGTTTTATTGTAGGTGTATAGTATATTATGGTTTCATAAATAAATTCCTACAGTATAGTCTTTAATTGGTTTAAAAGATAGCTAAATTTATTTTTATGGAAGAACTAAATAGGGAAAGATGCTTAAAATTAAAGATTAAGTCATGTAGAATCTTTTTACATATAATCTATAGTGGACTAAAGCTTTTCCATTTCATAGATATAAAAGGGAATTCGATGTAAATAATTGTGGTATCTTGAATAAAAACTAATTGTAAATTTCTTTTATAGTATATATATTTGTAGAAAAGTGCTTATTTTAAAATTCTCTTTTCATTTCTTCACTGGAAATTTTTATTACGAATACTGAATCCATAACGCCTTCAGATTCAGATTATAGGTTTTCACATAACAACTAAAAATTAGAGGAAAAAAATACATCATGTTTTAAAAGTAAATAAATTCGAAACCTTCATCTTAGATTTATAATAATGACATATATCTGTACCACACTGTTTTTTCTTAGGTTATTGTTGCAATTAGAGCATGAGTTACTATTTGTAGATATATGTAATATCCTAATTTCGGCTATTTTTATAAGTAGCAATTTATTTAATAATAAAGTAAATTTAAAAAAATAGTTTTGAAATAGACATGCCTGTCTTTTAAAAATTTTATATTTACTATATATTGTATATACATTTTTCTTTATATATACAAGTAGTTACTTTTATATATACTTAGATATTTACCCCAAAGAGTGATTTCTCTTTTGCCCTTCAGAAAAAATAAAATTTCCCACTTAAAATGCTTATTTTTAATGACTTATTCAACAGTAGTACTGTGCATTGCCCTTCATCCCAGAAAATTGAAACTTTGTCTTTGAAAGCATTTAAAATATTTTATTATTTTTCCTTTTTACTTTGTCAAAAAGAAGAGAGCTAAACTGGCCTACTGATTTCCTTGCTTACTTTGTGCTTATTGCCCTAACAGCATGACCAACAGATTATAGAGCCCCAGAAAGTCTTACTTGTACAATATACATTGTTTGAAATTACCTTGTAAGGCATTTTTTATTAAAATTAATATTTAGGTAACACAGTTGTATGTATCTGCATTATAAATTTGTCTCTGTGCTACCTAAAACACTTGAGGCTTAAAAAGATGGAAAGCATGACCACTTTTGTCAGTGTAGAATAATCACATGCTCAGGTAGGTCTCCAATCCAAGATTAGGACTTTCTGACATTCAACTGTGGGATGTCTGGTTGAGTTGACCCAACTGTGCTTAATTGCTACAAACTGGGTGCAATCAATTCAACATTCATTAGAGAAATAAATTCTCTCTGCCTAAGGATTATTTTCAGTTGATGAATATATGTGGGGATATAGCAATAATGACCAGTGTACCACTATTACTCAAAATCTTTATTTTCAAATTGAATTAATTGAAGACCATGCATGATTCTAAAAGTCATAAATCATTTATCTTACTTACCTGACTTCCAAAATTGAAAATTTTGAAATGTGGCCTTAATTCTTTGTGAGCGAAAGTAAAAATAAGCTACCTGATTGTTATTTTCTTAATACTTAAATTTAAAAAAGGAGAGACTTGACATGGGTAGTTTTTATAAGTTACTTGGAATGTTTCATATTTCTATATAATTCCATAATGTCACTCTTAGCCATCTGTTAAATTGGGATTATAATAGTTTGTAATATACTACTCCCTTTCTAATATTTAGTGGCTCTTTGAACTTGACATGTGCATATGTTCTCTCAAAATGAAAAAACAGTATGATTTTAAACTTGTCTATGAGTGTGTATTACTATAAAATAGTGATTTATTATGTCATGTTTTACAAATTTATCTCAAAATTTTAGTAGTTCTGCAGTATTATAAATTAATTTTTTTATTTCAGTTGCACCACTTTGTTTTCTGTACCATGAACCTTCCAAATTGTATCAAATATTCCGTGAGATGTATGTGCGTTTTTTCTTCAGACTTCATTCCATCTCTTCTCATCCTTCTGTAAGTTCATAAGAAAAATTGGATCAAATTAGGTTGGATCATAATCTGTTCTTTCTTTCTGTTAAGAAAAAGTCTTCTCAAATTCTAAAGCAACAAATTTTAATTTGCGATGTCAAGCAATGTGTTTCTATTGGAAAAATGATGGAGAGGATGAAATTGATATTTAAATATTTTGGTAATAATTTAAAAGGAAAAAGACTCTTGCCAACTACATTTAAATGATTTTTTTTCTTTTACATATTAAAAGAAAAAACTTAGAATGTCTGTATTATTATTCTTAACAAAGATGCCTACCTTCTTTTCTGATTTCTTATCTGTGAAATAAAGTAAATAATGTATTATCTCTAGTGCTGTAGAAAAGTCTACAAAGTACTCAGTGTAGTCAGCGCTTGGCTCCTAGCAGGTGTTCAGTGAATAAATGACTATTGTTGTTATAATTATCATTGTTATTATTCTTTGTTAATGAAAATCAAACATTGATTTGTCTCTTGTTTGTCAATTTCGTATATGGCTAATTATCAGTTGTAAACTACATATTTTCTTTGTATTCAATGAAATGCCCCTTTGGCCTACAATATAAGAATCAAGGAAAATAATATTTAGAAGTTGAACATTTTAACCTGTTTTATTTTGGCTGTTCTTTTATCATATCTTTTTTTTTCCCTTCCCATAAACCTAAGAGCAGTATTTATTTTATTTCAGTTATGCCTTTTTTCCCCCTTTGGACCTACTGTGGGTAAATTGACTGCTTCTTCAGATGAAACACTCAATTGGAATATATGTCAGGGCTACTAAATTTCCCCAGAGAAGCAACTGTATTATTGCTACTAAATTAAATAGCTGTTTTTCATCCTCCCTTCTAAGCCTATGTATTCATATTTTACCTTCCTCCATCTCTAGTTTTGTTCTCATACATTGCTAGTGAAAGTTGGCAAATCACAGAATTCCAGGATGTCACAGATAAACAAGTGAAGCAACACCAGTTATCTTGGTTTTCTTATCTATAAGAGAATTTTATTTTGTTCATATCTTACCTTAATATTTAATCTGGAATAATCAGAAATATGACCAATAATTAAGATTAATAATTCTTTTCTAATACTCATTTTAAATACTATATTTTTACTCTCATATTCTATGCCATTTTATGCTTCAGAGCTTAAAAAAAACTGGCTGCATAGTACACACCCATGGTGTTCTCCCTGTGCAGAGCACTGAAGCCTGACACTGGATAACTGGGTATTTCTTCTCTATCTCCATGCTGGTAGCCCTGAGGTATCTTTTTCAGATAATTGACTGGGCCAGCCCTGCCTCTGTCCTTTTTTTTTTAATTCAGTGCAATAAAAATTTACAGGCAGTCACCTCCTTTTTTGGCTTGCAGCCAGACTGAACTATTTGGAACCATGACAGTCTTTTTTTCTTTAGAAACTCAAAAAGAGGATTAAAACTTCCTTACAAAGATCAACTCTGAGGAATGCTAAGCTGCAAGAAAGACTTTATTCAGAGTTGTCAAATAATAAATGTACTTGAAAAACCATCTGCTTAAATGGGTTAAGTTTTGTACTTTACAAATAATGCCATTTTAAAAACAGTAGATTTTAGTTTAAAAAAAAAGTATATACTAAGTAATCAAACATTCTTGTTTAATAACTTCCTGATGCAAATTTCAAGCAGCTAGCTGCTAGTCTTTTCTTGGGGGTAGATTTCAAAGAAAGAGTGAGAAAAGCAGCAACTATTTTCCCTAGTGAGTGAGGCTGGAGGGGGAGGGACATATGGAGGGAGAGTGAAGGTGGCTATATAGCACTGGGGAAATAACTGGAAACTGGAATGCATTCAGAAAAAAAACTAATTTTGCTGGGGCTAAGTAATAATATGTGGCTTGCAAAGTAGCAAGTTTTCTGTAAGGTGGTATTTTCCTTGGACTCTCGAAATATTACATACTGTGTTATGTGGGGAGCATATTGTGTGAAAACGGAGTCTCGTTAGCATATCTTTATGTGTGAGTAAACATAAAGAGGGATAAAGTTGGCTGTGTGAGGGAGCTCGTACCTGTAATCCCAGCACTTTGGGAGGCCGAGGCGGGCAGATTGCCTGAGGTCAGGAGTTCAAGACCAACCTTGCCAACATGGTGAAACCCCATCTCTACTGAAAATACAAAAAATAGCCAGGCCTCGTGGCAGGTGCCTGTAATCCCAGCTACTTGGGAGGCTAAAGCAGGAGAATCACTTGAACCGGGGAGGTGGAGGTTGCAGTGAGCTGAGATCGCACCATTGCACTCCAGCCTGGGTGACAAGATCAAGACTTATTATAAAAAAAAAAAAAAGAGGGATAAGTTTATCTTTAAACACAATGTTAGAGATCCACTAATACATTTCCTGTTTTTGACTCTTAAACAGTATAAAGAATATTTATGTTGATAGTCTTTCTCATTTTCTCTTTGAGTAATTTGTTGGCATAGTTAATTTTTAAATATTAAAATCTCTATTTCTCTTATGATTCATTATTGTATCCAGGGTATTGTGTCACTCTGTCTGCTGTTTGAAACTCTTCTTCAAACTTATCTTCCCCAACTCTTTTATCACCTACGAGAAATTGGGGCTCAACCGTGAGTACTTTTCTCTCCTAATTGAAGAATAAATCGTTTCACAGAAGCTCTTTTTGCCTCATTGTAGAGCACTTGCAAAGAGGTAGTAATTTTTCAGAGAAATTAAGCTAACAATTTCTGTAATTAAACTATAATTATCAAGTAGTAAATTATAATAACATTGTGCCAAAAATTCTTGAAAGAATTACCAAAATCCTAATAAAGTCTTACTAGGATTTTTGTGTCTGGTACAAGAATCACCAAAATGAACTAATTTCTATTCATAATGAAAGTTGTTAGCCAAACTGAAGCAAACATTTGTGGAAACAAATACTACCTGAGAAATGTGATCATACTAAACTTAAGTCAGTACAGACCAAATTTATCAGAGAATAACCTATGAAAACTATATAAGTTAAAGTTGCAAAATCAGGTACCTACCAATGGTTGTACACTGTGATTTCTCTTTCCTAAAATTTGAATTTTGTTCGTTGGTCTCAGTATAAATGAATATGTAGAGTAACTCTGGACTTCAATATTATTGGTTCTCTCTCTCTCTTTTAAAATAGCAATGTCTAAAGCAAGAGAAAGTTCCAAATGATTTATCAGTGTTTTCTTCCTGTCCTCTGTGCAGCTATTTTCCTCCATTAAGGAGAGCATATCTGAAAAAAGTACTAACTCCTTGAGGGCACAAAAGAAGTTAATGGGAAATAGAATAGTGTAGTTATTTGTCTTCTCCACTTTTGAATCCATAGCAAATAGATAGCTGAGTGGGTGGAAATTTAATCCAGATTCAAATTCCATTTCTGTTAAGCTTTGTAATCCTGGTGAAGTTTTTTAATTTATCAAAGCCTCAATTTCTTTATATTAAGATAATTCAATTTGTTTGCCTTAAAAATCAAGAGACTTCATACCTTGCAGAGTTGTTTCAAGACTGCATGATTACGAAGATGGAGAGAGAGAGAGATAGATATATAATCTCCTTTTTATAAAGTACCATTGAATTTCGGACATCTTAGAGATGGCCTTTATAAAATAATACCTCATATCATCCACTGATAATACTGAACAGATACTCTTTCCTTTGTAGCCATTAAAAAACAAAATTCTATTCATGATTAAGATTATAAAACAATGTGACAGAAATATTTTATACTGAGCATAAGACTTTTGTTCTTAAACTTGTAGTAAATTGACTTCTTTTTTGCTGTTGTGAAATGAACATTGGAGTATAACTAGGCTTTTCTTTACTAGGATGAAGACATTTAGTTCATTACTAGAAACTAAAGTGGTATTTTTCTGCCTATTTATATATTTTACTCATTAAAAGAAACAAATTTATTTCAATGACATTATAAACATTAAAATTCCTATGTAGGAAAAGTATAAAAATTTTAATTTCAAAGTAGAAATCAATTTTTTTAAAACTAAAGCTTTTGGAAGGTTTTTAATTTTGAATTTAATTTCTTTAATAAACATAGGACTACTTGGGTTATCTATTTCTTTTTGAATGAGATTCAGTAGTTTATAACTTTTACTAGGTTATTATATTTATACATACAAAGTTATTCATAATATTCTCTATGCTTAGCCTTTTAAATATTTATAGGGTTAGTAGTGACATCATCTTTGTCATTCCTGAGATTAGTAATTGTATTGTCTCCCACTTTTTCTTGATTTTTCTGGCTACAGGTTTATCAATTTTATTCATCTTTGAAAGAATCAGTTTTTTGTTCCAATGATGCTTTTTCTCTGTTGTTTTTCTGCTTCAATTTTATTTCTACTCTTATATTTATTATTTTCTTCTTTTTGCTTGCATTAGATTTATTTTGCTCTTGTCTTTCTACTTGTTTAAGGTAGAATTTAGATTATTGATTTGGGACCTTTCTTCTTTTCTAATGTAAGCATTAATGTTACAGATTTCCCTCAAATTACCCTTTTTACCTCCACCCAACAAACTCTGATATGTTATTTTTTCTTTTTCATTTAATTAGAAATGTTTCATAATTTCAACTGTGGATTCTTCTTTGAATATGGGTTATATAAAAGTACGTTGTTTAATTTCCAACTATTTGGAAAAGTATCTTTCTGGCATTTATTTCTATTTTAATTCTGTTGCAGTTAGACAGCATGCTTCATATGATTTCAGTTGTTTCAAATATGTTGAATTTGTTTTTGGATCCAGAACATGATCTGTTTTGGTGAATCTTCCATGTGTACCTGAAAAAATTTGTATTCTGCCAGTATTCAGGCAGAATGTTATACAAATGTCAAGGAAATCAAGTTTGTTAATAATGATGTTCAAACCTTGTATACACTTAATTTTCTGTCTAATTTTTCTGTTGACTGTTGAAAGAGGAATATGAAAGGCTCTAATTATTATTGTGGACGTTGTCAATGTCTTCTTTTATTGCTGTATTTGTTTTTTTCTTCATGTATTCTGATGCTTTTTTTTTTAGTAGAATTGATCACTTTATTATTATGTAATGTCCCTTTATTCCTAGTAATAAATCTACTATGTCTGACATTAATATAGCCATTCCAGCTTTCTTTTGATTATAATTTGTGTGGTATATTCTTTTCTCTTATTTACTTAACATATTGATTATCAATATCTTTTTTAAGTGGGTTTCTTGTTAAAAGTGTATTATTGGATTGAAATCAACTATCTTGCTAAATTTTTTTAGTTGTTCCATGTTCTCCTTATTCCTTTTTTCTCATTCTCTGTCTACTTTTTAATTGAACATTTTTTATTCCATTTTATCTCCACTATGAAATTTTTATACTTGTTAAAGTATGTTTTTGATAGATGCCGTGGGGTTTACAATAAACTTCTTTTTTTTCCTCTTTTTTTTTTTTTTTTTTTTGAGACAAAGTCTTGCTCTGTCACGCCTAGGCTGGAATGCAGTGGAGCAATCTCAGCTCACTGCAACCTCCAGCTCCCTGATAAAGCAATTCCCCTGCCTCAGCCTCCTGAGTAGCTGGGATTACAGGTGCATGCCACCATGCCTGGCTAATTTTTTTTGTATTTTTCACAGAGATGGGATTTCACCATGTTGGCCATATTGGTCTTAAACTCCCGACCTCAGGCAATCTGACCACCCTCCCAAAGTGCTGGGATTACAGGTGTGAGCAACTGTACCCGGCCAATATAATTATTTAATTAATCACATTCTACCTTCAAATAAACTTCAGGCCTAGTTGACTTTACTGACAAATTCTACCAGGCACTTCAGGAAGAAGTGATGTCAATCCTTATTTTTCTCTGGCCACAATCAAGATTTTTGTTTTCAGTTCTCACCACTTTGATTATGATATATCTAGGCATGGATTTCTTTGGATTTATCATGTTTGGAGTTTACTAAGCTTGAATTTATAATTTTATGTCTTTTGCCAAATTTGGGAAGTTTTACCCATTATTCCTTTAAATACTTTTTTCTGCACCATTTTCATTCTTCTTTTCTTCTGGGATTTAAAATATATGAATTATTTCTGGAATTTTTCATTTAATATTTTTGAACTGTGGGTGACCACAGTTGGCTATGGATAACTGAAATCACAAAAAGTGAAACCAAAGATAAGGGGGGAATACTATACATAAATTATAGCACAATCAACTTTATTTCTAAAAAGCTATGCTGTGTTATTTCTATATTGGTGGGTGGGGATGTATGGCACTATTCCTCAAATATAACACTATGAGAATTTGAGTAAAATGGAGCTAGTTGAAGTTAATAATTTTGACATGAAATTCAAATGTATTTTGTAAGTTATTAAAATATCCAGTGGCCCAAAGTTTCTTTTGTATCTATAAAAAGATATTCTAAAACCACCCAGAAAGTTTAATTAGTTAATACTAGTGCCTACATGTACTTTGTTATAGTAGAACAATACTTATCCAGTATTGAGGAATTTCTGAAACTTGAGAATCCTTTTTAGTTTAAAGATAATTAATACAATGACACCAACCAAGGCAACCTCTGGGTCCTTTTCTCTCTTTTAAGAGACTAGCACAGATATTTATTGTCAAAATATGATAATTCCAGTAGACAGTTTGGCACCTCTCAGGGACAGTCAAGTGATTTTAGATGCTAATAGATAAAACAGAAATGTGAGGGACTAGTTGATCTCTTAAGGCACCAGAGCCAAAAAGTTCATTTCCTGATCTCAGAGATAAATTGTTATTGTAACATAACCTATTTGCAAATAGTGAGATCTCATACATCTTAGAATTTTTTTAGAAAAGTGGAATTTAATTGAATTTTCTGCTTGATCTTTCAGAGTTCTATAACCTCCTAACTAAAATGAAGGGTTCGAAATCAGATATCTATTTCTCATGACTCATATGTTTAGAACTATTTTTTTCATACACATACTTGTTATTTTATTTTTTCATCCCATATAGACATTTGACTGAAATGTAGAAAAATAATTTATTGAATTGAGAAAATATAAACTCATTGAACAATCTTTCAAGTATTTTGAATAAAAATTCAAATTATTATGGATTGCCTGGAATTGTTAAGACTATCAGAAGGTCACCTCACAGATAGCTAACTAGTATACACCCTGAAAAACAGAATGTAGAAGTGGGTTTTATAAAGGCTGACCTGTATAATAAAGGAGGACCCAGCATGTATAATTTTTCCTCTAACACTTTAAGACGACTAATTTGAGGACTTATGGTTTCTCACCACTGCACTTTTGCAGCTTTCAAGAAAATACTTGAGTTTTAAATGCCCGGGTGATTTAAGACTCTTTAAGGAGTTACCTTAACAATAGAATTGGTTGGGTTTTTCTGATATTGTATTTTCATAAGAAAAATTTCAGTGGTAAATATTTATTTTTCCTTGCTTATAGACTTCGCATATCATTTAAGTGGATGGTTCGAGCTTTCTCTGGATACTTAGCTACAGATCAACTCTTGCTTTTATGGGACAGAATCCTAGGATACAACTCTCTGGAAATTCTTGCTGGTAAGAGTAAATGCTTGTCTGTAAAACACATGCTGTTTCTATAATAAGGCCCCTTTTCTTCCTAACATTCATCATCTGTAACTGGAATTTGTCATTTCTAATTCATGAACAATTAAGAGATCATCTGGCTTCGAAGGTAAGTACCAACAAAAACTGCAGTCTTGATACGTTCATGTAACTGCACACCAACCTACTTCTAGTCTTTCTTCCCAGCTCCCAGAAAAGTTTATTTTCCCTTCCCTTACCCTCTCCCCTTTGAGTCCAGCCAGATCTCACTGTCTCCCAGCACCTATAGGGTCTGTGAAGCAGAGTGTAGATATACTTCCCTCCACTCGGGACTCCCCTGGCTACCTTAGCATTCTGCTGTATGCCCCATCTCAACACCTAATATCCTAACTGAGGCTAAGCCTCCCTACATGGCTGAAACCTCAGCTCTTCTGTGCCTGTTTACAGATGAATTTGAAACCTTTTCTTTTTTACTAACACTCTCTGACTTCTGCCCTGGTGGCTGAGTTCCGCCTTTTAGATATTCTCTCAGACCAAAAACTATTTCATCTTTTTTTTCAGGAAGCTACAAGTTTATCTTTTATTTAATAATTAAGTATTTCTTACAACAGATAACACGCCCAAAGCAATTTTATGATTATAAATAGGGCATATATTTCTTTTTAATTATATTATTTTGCTTCCCTTGTGCACAATAAACTAAATTATTTTATAATTGAGATTATCAGGAAATTCAAATAATAATTACAATGTTTTCACAATAGATAAGGATCAGAAGAGTTGGCAGGATATTCCCATACCTTGAATTGATAGCATTATAAAATCATGTGTCTGGGCTGCTGTGAAAATACAGCTTAGTTAAAGAAGAACATGATAGGAAGATTCTCAAGGTACCATATTGGCATATTCAGGGGTTTTTTTCTTTCTTTTTTTTTTTTTGAGACAGTCTCATTTTGTCACCCAAGCTGGGGTGCAGTGGCATGATCTTGGCTCACTGCAACCTCCACCTCCTGGGTTCAAGTGGTTCTCCTGCCTCAGCCTCCTGAATAGCTGAGATTACAGGTACCTGCCAGCACGCCCAGCTAATTTTTGTATTTTTAGTAGAGACGGGGTTTTACCTTGTTGGCCAGGTTGGTCTGAAACTCCTGACCTCAAGTGATCTGCCCGCCTCAGACTTCCAGAGTGCTGTGATTACAGGTGTGAGCCTCCACACCCAGCCTTAACATATTCTTGAGTGCTGTAAGGTCTATAGTTACTGGGTAGCATAGGTCCCTGGTAGCAATTACCCTGGTATAATCAGAGATATTGCTGATTGATGTTTTTAACAACTCCTAGTATCCTTGTCTCTCAATAATTTTTTAGAAACCTATACAAATATGAGTTAGGAAATAATGGTCTGCCCTCATTTATTTTGGTTGAATGGTAGTACCATATATAATCAAGCAACAGAAGGAATCCTCAAGGGCATTGGGTATAGCTTTTTCTAAACATTGCCCACAAGCCATTCTTACCCTTTGTTGGGACACTTCAGTATTGGGTAACCCCTGCCTTACCTGGTGGCCCATTTCATTTCTGGATAATATGGCTTGTTAAAATGTACTCCTGTTAAATCAAGGTAATTATCATGTTTTCTCTACCCTCACGTTTTCATCTCTCCCCAAAGTCTTCTGTTTTCTAAGCTAAGTAGCCTTGTTTTCTGCTATCATTCCTCAAGTGAGAGGACTGTAGACTTTTCACCAAATGTCTCTCTTCTGAGTATGCTAGAAAATTTGAAGAGTACTGTATATAGTATTTGGTATCATTTTGAAAAGACACTAAAGCACGTTAAAACAGAAGGCTCAATGGAAGAAAATACTTTCTAATAATTGGAATTTTTGCAAATTAGAATGGGTTCTTTATCTGTTAAATGAAGGGTCAGGAGGTTTAATACCTTGAAAGAAATGTTGAATTGGAAAACCTCAAGCCCTCTTTCAATTTGAATTCTCTCATTCTGTGCCTTATCACCCCTTAGCAAACTGAAGGAAATGAGAAATAAATGTATGTTGAATACTGCATTTGCTCTAAGCCAGGCACTCTTCTGTGAGCTCAATACTTAATAAAAAGGTTACTGAAGAATAGGTAGAAATGTAATCTGTATTATTGCGTCCACCCATTTTCCTTGAGTGCTTTAAGAAAATCTGCAGGGAAGAATTCTGGAACATCTAGAAATGGAACTAGACTGAAGGAAGCTCCCTTACCATGGAATTCAGATAAAGAACCACAGGGTAATTTCATATAAATGTATACAAATTATTTTGATTATTTCGTACACATCTGGTATGAGTATTTTGGAACCAGCTTTTTCTGTTCAAGTGGGTTATTATGTAGTCTTGAGAAATATTTTCTTAAGTATCACTGGCTTTAATTGTGAATTAATTAGAGCCTTTTGAAGAACAGTTTAAAGCAAAGTTATCTTAATGTTCTTGATAGAGTTGCTTAGAATTAAAGTAATAAGACCAAAAGAAAATATCAGAGTCTCTATGTTTTATATGAAGCATAATTTCAGTTGAAAATATCCCAAAGTGTAGACCTTTCCTTCTTGGCAAACAAATCTGTTCTGTGGAAGGGCTGGGCAAACCAAACATGAAGCAGATGGAGAGGAACTTCTGTGATGTGACACCAAGATAAATAAAGGTTACAAGCACACAAGCATTTTGGTTGCTGAGGTCAATTAGTGAACTGCTCCTTTTTTCCCCTTCTTATCTACCTTTGGAAAAACAGTTTCCCACTATGTAAAACTCTTTCCTGCTAGAGCAGAAAATTTGGCCAGGCTGTCAAGCTTTCAGCAATTCTGTTAACTCATACACAAAAAATGAAGTAGTAGTCATATTCCTTAACTGCTAAAATGCCTGCATTATACAAAATATGATTCCAGATATTAGGAAGCTGTAAAAAATTGTTGGTATACAGAAATAGTTTTCTTTGATATTCTTGTAAACATGAAACTCAGTGACTTTAAAGTATTCATGTTTTCTCCATTTCAGTTAAGGAGTACATCATTTGTCACAGATCTCTTCTATCTACTGTTACGTATTCAATAACTCCAGCTGACTTGACTTTTTAAATTTTACCATTACCATCATTTTTCTCCAGAATTTTTCTCTCTTAACGACTTCTAATGCTTTCTTGCTAGACTGTCCAAAATCTCTTGTCCCCTAGAAAAGTGCCTGTGCTTCCCAGTCACCGGCTGCACTCTGCCTCTCTCTGGGGAGATTAAGAAGCCTGGCTCCTGACTTCTATTCCTCAGGCACAATGACTGTAGCAGCATCCTTCATGCCATCTCTGGAAAGCTATTCCGATAGATAGCAGAACCTATGATTCTTAGGAAAGCACGCAGATTTTCACGTCAGAGATGAGTGGTTCTTGCTTACCTTCAGTTTCAATAGTGTCTTCACATAGTGGTTAGGTGCAAAACTCCAGAGCCAAGGTTGAGTATTGGCTTTACTATTTTCTACCTGTGTGCCTCTGAATGTGTCACCCCCACTCACTGTGCCTCACTCTCTGTATTAGTAAAATAGGCCACTAATAATATTTAACTCACAGAATTGGTATGAGAATTACTTATTCTTGTAAAAATATATTTTAAAAAATATATGTGTTTGCATTAGGTATGCAGTATAACTAGGAAGCAGTCTTCCAAATAATTTTGAGTGTTTCTTTCTTTTCCTTTTTCTTTTTCTTTTCTTTCTTTCTTTCTTTTTTATTTATTTATTTTTTGAGACAAGATCTCACTCTGTTACCCAGGCTAGAATGCATGGCACAATCATAGCTTACTGCAGCCTAGAACTCCTGGGCTCAAGCAATCCTCTGCCTCAGCCTCCCGGGTAGCTGGGGCTACAGGCATGCACCACCATCCCTGGCTTATTTTTTAACTTTTTGTAAAGATGAGGATCTTTCTTTGTTGTTCAGTCTGGTCTTCAACTCCTGAGGTCACACAGTCCTCCTGTCTCAGCCTCCCAAAGCACTGGAATTGCAGGCATAGGTCACTGTGCCCAGTATTTTGAATATTTCTTACATTAATTTCCCAAACTTCAATGATTTGTTGGCTAGAGAATGCACTGCCATCACTGGTGATGGAGAGAAAAGGAGATTAAGTCAAGAGTTAGCTCCAAGCAGCACCATCTCCTTATCAGAGTTACCTGCCTCTTAAATGAGTCCTTCCGTTGTTTATGACTCACTCCCTCACATGGAGTTTTACAGTAAGTTATATAAGCTTTGCATGTTAGCATTACTCCTTTTTCATATGCATATGTTTAATGGAAACAATAACCCAAAGGTTGTTTTAAATTTTTTTTAAGACAGGTTCTTGACATATTGCCAAGGCTGTCAAACTCCTAAGCTCAAGACACTTCTGCCTCAGCTTCCCAGTTGGCTGGGACTACAGGTGTGCACCACCATGCCTGGCTTCCATGCTGTTTTCTACTTAATATATATTATTATTATTTAAGTTGTCCTGTAATGTTTGGATTTTTTCTGTAGCCAACATTGAATTAAATGTCAGGATCAACCCCACAGCAGCCCTCCCTACAGATATATCCATTTGTGACACTCTAAGAAAAGTCAGTGCTGTGTATAAAAATATAACAAAATAATTATAAAAACATTTTTTAAGAAAAGGCTTTAAAATCATGTTTCTATTAGGACACCTCCTTGGTACATATGAAACATAATCTATTTAAAAATTCAGCCTCCATGTAACTTTTCAGAAGCCTCTCTACCACATTAGTAAGAAATACCTGCACCACGATAAACCAGTCGTTAGGCCAGGCATAGTGGGTCACCCCTGTAATCCTAGCACTTTGGGTGGGTGAGGCAGGAGGATCACCTGAGCCCAGTAATTCAAGACCAGCCTAGGCAACATAATAAGACCCCATGTCTACAAAAAAAAAAAAAAAATAACTAAGAAAAGAAAAATTAACTGGGCTGGTGACATGTACCTGTAGTCCTAGCTACTTGGGAGGCTTAGGCAGGAGGATCGCATGTGATTAGACGTTTGAGGCTGCAGTGAGCTATGATCATGCCTCTGCACTCCAGCCTGGGAGACAGAGCAAGACCTTATCTCTTAAAAAAAAAAAAAAAAAAATCACAGACTCATGAGATCTTCATTCCATTTTAAAATGGTTTAAGTTGTAGGTTTGAAAGAAATAACTTACAAAATAGCTTTTTTAAGACCGCTGATTTTTCCTTTTTCTCCAAACTGTGGTATTCAGCTTGTCTAGCCATCAGGCACTGGTCTCTAGAGCAGACAATTCCCATTCATCACCAATCATCACCAAGCCTTAACTCAGAATGTGGGGGTATGGTCGGTTGTGTAAAGCACTAGTTCTAAGCTTCCTTGCAGTGGGTTTTGGGCAGAGCAAAGTGGTAGCCGTGCCGGGCTGATGAGTCGGCCAGCAGTTGAAATAGTGTGCATTCCTTTCCAGTGCTGGCAGCTGCCGTGTTTGCCTTCCGAGCAGTGAACCTGATGGAGGTGACATCACTGGCTGCAGCTGAAGTAAGGATAAGTTTCACTCAGATGGGATGGAAATAGTTTCTGAGAGATTGCCAGGCAGTCATTTTAGTGTCTGATGCATAGGACACACATTACTTGTAGCCAAATTTTTTAACTCGGGTGAAACATGTAAGTTCTGAGCTAATAATACTTAAGGATTCAGATTGCTTTAATTACTTGAGAAAAGTCTTCTTATGAAGGAGTAATAAACAAGATTATTGTAGGAAACCATTATAACCATGTGGGAAACCAGATACCTGGTAATTTTAACGGAAATGATTGGAGCTTATGTTGCTTTTTTGTATGGTTCATGTCCATGCATTATTTTCACAGAAGAAAAACTACTTGAGAGAGTTAAAGAGCATATATTTGAATGATATAGTGAAGTTACATGGGCTTTTTTGGTTGTTTTAAATTGTGAGTTAATTATTTAAAGCTGATTTCTTTTCAGTGGTATAATTTATACCTAAAATATGGTTCAATTAAATAGTGCTTACTGTATTATTCTGTTATCTTTTATAAAAATATAACTTTTTCCTTAAAATAGCTGCCTGCATTTTTGTTTAAAGGAAAGAGGATGTTTATCCATCTTGCAACTGAATAAACATTAGTTCCATCTCCAAACGATTTCCTGCAGCCAGTTACTCCTTACACTAGAATAACAGGACTAGGATTCATAATGTACACTTATTTATAGAAGCAAGTTGAAATGTTAAACCTTTTATAAACTCATGCTACCTTGGATATTTGAAGAAGACTGAGGCTAACATCCAGGTTATTTTCTACAGCATGTTTTAGCATTTTGCACATGTACTAACATTAAGATATTCAGAAAAGAGAAGGAAGGGTGTAGTTTTAGTACTAAGATTTAGAACAAATCCAAAGAGCTTAGTGTCAAAATTACATTGTAAAGATGTTTATCGTATTTCATAGACTTTGCTAATAATAATTCTTTTTATTTTTTGTTTCAGGCAGTTCTTGCTGACCTTTCTACTTTAAAAGTTATGCCTCTTCTTCAAATTTTTCTGTTTGCTACTGTCACCTGATCTTCACAGTCACTGACAACACATCTAGTTTTTCATTAGAAAGAAATCATGAACTATGCAAACTCTGCATAAGACCAAAATGAAACTTTGCATATAAGCCAATAAAGATCATGTTCCCTCTTCTGTTAAACCTAAGTAGTTTCTCACTTTTTGAAACAATAACTCTGCACCAAATATTGCATCGCATGCTGCTGATTTTCAAGAGAGAAGCAATAAACACAACTTCTGCTAAATTGAGCATTATATATATATATATGATATTATAATATACATATAATCCTGACTTGTAAATGGCATGTAATAATATATGCAATAAGAACTAAAGATACTGTAATAAACTTCAAGAGGTAATGTAGCTTCTTGGATAATTCTTTTATGCCAGTTTATAAATTTATCTCTGGATATAGTATTGTTTTGTCTCATTAATTGCTCTTCACTCAGAGCCGGGATGGGGTAGGGTGTGAGAACACTTGAAAAATATATTGCTTTTAAGTAGGAATCCAAAGGTTGCTTAAATGATGTTTTAAGCAACTTTTTACACCCCAGGGATTTTTCTACATTTCTCTCCATTTTATTTTTCTCTTTAAACATCTCTACTGGGGAAGATCAATACAATTGTCTCCATCTGACAATATTTTATGCTTGACTCTCTGAAAGCCAGAAAATTATGGTGATCCCTTTTCACTTGTCAACCTTGCTTCTCTTGCTTAAAAGACTTGACATTGCTGAGGCCTGTTGCCAGCTTCTGTTGCTCTGTAACTAGATAAGGAAGACACCCAAGAGAATGAAGAGACAAAACCACATTCACTTTTACTGAAGCTTGGTTTAACAAGGTTTACTTCTAGGGCAGAACAGCTGAGAGAAATTAAAAGCAGAAAGTAGGCATTCATTCTAGAACTGCAGACATTATGCAAGGCAGCCGCCTTATTTTGGGCTTTATTGTAAATAAAGGGTCTTATTTTATATTACATCCTAAAGACCTACCATTTCTGTAATATGGAATATTACAGTATATGGGGAAAAAAGTCCAAAAACTATTGTTCTTTGATTTTAGTTTCAAATTTAAGATGCTGATCACTTCACTAAAATTCTAAATCTAGATTGATACTCTTATTGATTACCTAGAATTTTATTAAGTTTTACCCAAATGTATTTTATGAGTCTTTTATTTTGGAGTACATATTAGGAAACACACTTGTTGATTTACTAAGGGCTGAATAACAATTTATTCTGTGATTGATTCTTAATAAACCCCATTTTATTGCTTTTGAAGGTGATGTGGTTATAATCCTATGCTTTGCCATTCTTTGTTTGCACACACCCATGACTATTATCTATTCTGAGAAAATGGCTAAATATTAGGAGGAGAGTGAGTTTTAAATGATCTGGTTAAAATGCATACTAATATGCCCATCTTTGTAATAGTCTAGTACACTACGCTGGAGAATTTTGGTCCTCAGATGGGGGAATTTTGGTCCTTCTGTAAATCCCTAGATAATTTAATGTCTCTTATCTGTAATTGGGGTTGAGGGGCTGGTGACAAATGGTAGGAAATTATTGCGTCTGCTCTGTTTACCTTACAGGTAGATAAGAACCTGTAGGACCAAATGAGAAAATGCTATATTTGAAAGTAACTTTTTAAACTGCAAAGCATCAAGCAAATGAAAGATACTGTTGACTTAGTTTGTATATAATGTTTTAAGGTCAAGTGGTAGAAGATGATATGTGAAGAATACATAACTTCATTAGCATTTCTATCATTTAACCTGATAATTTAAGACTGTGTCTATAAAATGAATGGGCCATGCCATAGCAGATCCTTTCATTTGAACCAGGTGGCTCTAGGCGGTAGATCTGAATCTGAATCCCAAAGCTAGACCTGGTTGACAGCCACCCAATTTGCTGCTTCCCCAGACCCCTCTCTGCCAAGCACTGCTCCTGGTTACTTGTTAAAACACTACACTGATGGTCATCAGGCTGCCTTGCCCACCTTTTTTTTTTTTGACACAGTCTGGCTTTGTCACCCAGGCTGGAGTACCATGATGCAATCTCGGCTCATTGCAGCCTCCACCTCCTGGGTTCAAGTGATTCTGCTGCCTCAGCCTCCCAAGTAGCAGGGACTACAGGCATGCGCTATCACATCCAGCTAATTTTTTGTATTTTTAGTAGAGATGGGTTTTCACCATGTCGGCCAGCCTGGTCTCGAACTCCTGACCTCAGGTGATCCACTCGCCTCAGCCTCCCAAAGTGCTGGGATTACAGGTGTGACTCACCACGCTGGACCTGTCTACTCCGTCTTTAAACACATCTCCTTAGGCTCCCTCATTTGGCATCCTTCCTCTTGCATCCTCCTGTGCCATCACCTACCAACCCCTGACACCCCCTTCACATCTGCTTTGACAGTGATCACAAGGATTAGAGCAAACAGCGATACGTTGACATTGATGTAGCCTAATAGGCAAATTCTATTTGGTTCTTCAGGATGTCAGTTCACCCACTAATGTGATATGTTATGACTTTATAGTATGGAAGAGTTTATTGAATAATCTTTTTGTTGAGAATGCTTTGGTAATGCATTGTTCTGACTGATTGAAATTTCCAGCTTGTCTTAACTTCACAGCGCCCCACTGTGGAAACATCGGGACCACTAAGCTTGTGTTGTCTCAGCCTTCTACTTCAGAATTTAGCTTTATCTCTCCCCCTGATCTGTCTTCTTCCTTCTTGCCTTAAGAAGTGTCTAGTCAAGTCCTATAGTTCTCCAAATGCAGATTTGATTGTCCACTTCTGTGCTTGAAAAACTCAACTTCTCATTGCTTAAAGGATAAAGGCTAGGCTCTGTATCATAACTGGAAAAATTCTTCACCACTTGGTCTTTTCATTCCTTATGTTCCCACAATGATCCATTATCCGATACCTCAGATTCTCAACCAGATATGGCTTTTCATTTTGTCTCCGCCAAAATCTTCTCCATTTCTTAAGGCTTCCCTCAAAATTTTTTCTCTGTTGTGAAGATACCATGGATCCTATAAATTAATTATGCCCTTCTCTTTGTTCTCATAAGACTGTTCACCCACTCATATAATGCTTATACTATTAAGTAATAGCTTTTTGCATATGATTCTGATTTTGTCACTTTATTCTCAAGGCAGTTTTCATTGACTTGTCCTAAATGTGGAATATACAAGCAGAAATTTGTCCATAAGTGTCTGTATCCCTTGACCTGCTCAGAAATTGTTGGGATCTGTTTTCTGTAAAACATAATTTCTTCTTTGTATCTAGTCTTCCATCTTCCACAAATGCTCTGATTTTTCTTTAGAGATCCACCCCTTCCCCATGTGCATCAGGTGAGGCTGACTCACATCCCCAAGAGCTCCGGGACCTAGCCAAGTAGTCACCAGGTACTGTTCCTCTAGCCATGGGGATTGCTTCAGGACCAGTGTGAAATCTGAGACCAATGAGAGCTTGTGAAACTTAATTAGGAAGCTTTGGTTTAATCTTTCAGGGAAGCTGGATATGAAAAAGAAAGGATGTAGGGTCTGTAGCTGCTGCAATCTAGGAATAGAGAGAAGGAAAAGCTGCTCTTTTGGCCTTCTTGATCCCCAGATCGTGCTGCACCAATCTACCTCTGGGCAATTTTTTTACAAGACCCAAAGGATTTTCTTTTTAACAGAAAGGATCCTAACTGATGGCAGTTATTTTCCTTTTAGGTGATGCACAAAAATAGAACTATCATTATTTGGTGTAGAACCCCTGTCTACACACTGCCCAAACTAGAGTAGTATATTTTAACCTCTTCTAGTCAAGACACAACCATGATCTTACAGGTATAAATTGTATATTTCAGACCAACTGAACTACTCAAAGTACCTAATACAAGGTACGTATTTTGCCTTTGGCCCCTTGCCCATACAACTTCCTCTGCTTAGAATGCCTTCTCTTCCCTCTTTGCCTAACTCTTACTTGTACATCAAAACCCTTCTCAGGTGCTGCATCATCAGGGGAGACTGCTTTTCTAATGAATACTCAACCCCAACACATACAGAAGATGTATTATAATCAATTTAGCTTGTCCTTCACTGCCACTAGACTGTGACCCTTTGAGGACAAAATTGGATTCTTTTTCAGCCATATATTTCTAGAACCTAGCATTGTGTTTGCCCCATAATAGGCATTAGTAAATGTTTATTGAATGAACAAATGAAGTTACCTATTTTAATTCACTCATTTTACTGATAAAGGAATTTACCTATCCAGTGTCATCAGGTTATTTGCTATTTTACTCACCAGGTTGACTTTGGAAATCCAAAAGGAAAGAATATTTTCAGAGGAAAAAATGTAAATGCTTCAGTCACTCCTTTTTTTTTCATTTAAGTTAACTTTATTAAGGTATAATTTATGTACAATAAAATTACATGTAAATTTTATGTAAAATAAAATGCATTTTAAGTGTACAGTTCTATAAGGCTTAACAAATATATATACCCATGTCACCACCACCACATCAAGGTATAAAAAATCAACTTAGGTAAACTCCTAAGGTATTTACCCCAGATAAATGAAGACACATGTCTCCATGAAGGCTTGTGCACAAATGTTTATAGTAGCTGTAACCATAAAACACCCAAACTGAAAACAGCATGAATGTACATTAACAATGGTAAATAAACGAATTGTGAAATACTCATACAATGTAACCCTAGGCAGTAATAAAAAGGAATGAACCACTGATCACACAATATGGATTTCTATCACCCGATAGTTCTTTTTTTGCCCTTTCCCATCCAATCCCCCATACATACATTCACTCCACTACTAATCGGCTTCTGTTCCCAAAGATTAGATTCATTTTTCTAGTTTCATGTAAATGGAATCATTTTTTGTGTCTGGCTTCTTTTGCTCAACATGTTTTGAGATTCATCCATATTGTGTGATCAGTAGTTCATTCCTTTTTATTACTGCCTAGGGTTACATTGTATGAGTATTTCACAATTCGTTTATTTACCATTGTTAATGTACATTCATGTTGTTTTCAGTTTGGGTGTTTTATGGTTACAGCTACTATAAACATTTGTGCACAAGCTTTCATGGAGACATGTGTCTTCATTTATCTGGGGTAAATACCTTGGGAGTATTTATTTCTGGGTTATGTGCAAGCACATGTTTAACTTTGAAGGAAGCCTCCAAACTCTTCTGAAGTGGTTCTACTGTTTTATATTGCCACCAACAGTATATGAGTTCCAGTGTTTCCCAGTCTTTACTACCAACAGTTGGTGTTAGCATGTTAGTGGTTTTACTTAGTATTTTCCAAATGATTTTGAGCATATTTTCCATTTGCCATTTATACATATTCTTTTGTAAAGGATCTCTTCAAATATTTTGTCCATTTTAAATCAATTATCTTACTAAGTTATAGGCTGGGCATGGTGGCTCAGATTAAGTGCCTCTAATCCCACCACTTTGGGAGGCTGAGGCAGGCAGATGGCTTGAGCCCAGAGTTCGAGACCAGCTTGGGCAATGTGGTAAAATCACGGCCCTACAAAAAATACAAAACTTTAGCCAGGTATGGTGGTGCACACCTGTAGTTTCAACTACTGGGGATGGGGGGGTGGGATGCTGAAGTGGGACGATCTTTTGAGCCTGGAGGTTAAGGCTGCATTGAGCTGTGATCCCACCGCTGCATTCCAGCCTGGATGACAGAGTGAGACCTTGTCTTCAAACAAAGTTGTAAGGAGTTTTTATTCTGGATGCAGTATATGGTTTGCAAAATTTTCTCCCAGCCTAAAGGGTAGTTGATTTTCTTAACTATGAGTTAGTTAATATTC
Organism: Sapajus apella; assembly: GCF_009761245.1. Lineage (NCBI taxonomy): Eukaryota > Metazoa > Chordata > Mammalia > Primates > Cebidae > Sapajus > Sapajus apella. The sequence continues at coordinate 16,359,460 of NW_022436945.1, forward strand.
TTAATGTTCTTTTAAAGAGAAAAAGTTTTAATTTTATTGAGGTCCATTTTATCTATTTTTTCTTTTATGGTTTATATTTTTTGCTTCCTCTCCAAGAAATCTTCGCTTAAGTCCAAGTCACAAAGAGTTTTTTCCCTATGTTTTCTTCTAGAAAGTTCAAAGATTAACTCAGACATTTAGGTTTATTATCCCTTTTCTTGCAAGTTAATTTTTGTATATGATGCAAATTAAGGGTTGAGGTTTTGTTTTTGCACAATCATTTGCTGAAGAGACTGTCTTTTCCCTTTTACATCAGCAGCTTTGTATAAAACTAACTGATCATATATACAGGCTGTTTTCTAGACCCTCTATTCTGTTCCATGAATTTTTGCCTGCCCTGTTTGCAATATTACACTGTCTTGATTTTTGTAGTTTTATAGTAAATCTTGAAATCAGGTAGTATAAGTCCTCTAACTTTATTCACGTATGTCAAAATTATTGTGCTATTCTAGCTTCTTTGCATTTCTAAATAACTTTTTAATCTGTATCAAAAGAAAAGTCTGCTTTGATTTTTACTGAGATAGCATTTGCTCTATAGATCGGTTTGGAAATAATTGATATGTTTAACAAATGTTGAGTCCTCCAATCCATAAACATGGTATCTCTCTCCATTTATTTAAATCTGCTTTAATTTTACTCAGTAATATTTTATAGTATTCAGTGTACAGTTCTTGCACATATTTTGTTAAAATTATCACTCATTCTTTCACATTTTTGATGCCATTGTATTTAAATAATGGTATTTTTCTTTTTATTTCCAATCGTTTGTTATTAAGATGTAAAATACAGTTTATATTTTTATTGACCTTGTATCCTGAGACCTTGCTAAACTTAAAACTTCTGCTATCCTTTTTTGTAGCTTCCTTGGGATTTTCCACATATCTAGTGTGTCATCCATAAATAAAGAAAATTTTGTTTCTTTCAAATCTGTATGCTTCTTTCCTTATTCACTGACTAGAACTTGCAATTGAATACAGAAGTGTCGTAGCTTACCTAATTTTAAATGAAATGTCCTTATTTCTTGAATAAGTGCCACAAATATTTTTAAGTATTTATGAACAATAGTTTGGCCAATTTAGGTATAAAACAGTAGGGGAGGCTGGGCATTGTGGCTCACGCCTATAAACCCAGCACTTTGGGAGGCCGAGGTGGGTAGATCACTTGAGGTCAGGAGCTCGAGACCAATCTCTGTTTCTACTAAACCCTGTCTCTAAAAATACAAAAAAAAAAAAAAAAAAAAAAAAAGGAAAAAAGAAAGAAAAAGAAAAATTAGCTGGGTATGGTGGCACATGCCTGTAATCAATCCCAGCTACTTGGGCGACTGAGGCAGGAGAATCACTTCAACCTGAAAGATGAGAGTTGCAGTGAGCCGAGGTCATGCCACCGCACTTCAGCCTGGGTGACAGAGTGAGACTGTCACAAAAAAGCATAAATACATACATACATACAAAAACAGTAGGGGAAAGTTAGACAGATTGAGAAAGAGGTGAGGAGAAATACTGACATAGAGAGTAGATAGATTTTTATGTTGCTGATCATTCACATGGCTTCCCTTTAACTTAAACAGTTGGCTTTGGGTATTATCAATGCCTTTGTCATATTAATTAGAAAGTGGTTTTTAAATTACTTCTTCATCTATTATTTATACTTAAAACTTTTTTCTTAGATATGTAGTGTACATATACTTACTCAACAAATATTGAATACTTAACTCTGAGCAAGGTAAGTATTGTGCTGGACCTTCAATGTATATGAGTATTTGTGTGATTGCCTTTCAAATATGGTAAGAGACAGTGCCCTCTACAACAATAGAATCTTAGCACCTCTTTCTTAAAGTAATGGTGCCATCCTTCCTATGATAGTAAAAATAATGGTTCCTCAAAGATATTCATGTTCTAATTCCTGAAAACTCTGAATGTGTTACGTTACAGGCAAAAGGGACTTGCTGATGTTATTAACAATTTTGAGATGGGGAGATTATTATAGATTATTAGGTGGGCCCAAGGTAATGACAAGTGTTCTTAAAAGTGAAACAGGGAAACAGGAGGGTATGAGTCACAGAGGGATATGAAGGTGTCACACAGCTGTCTTTAAAAATGGAGGGAGGGGCCATGAGCCAAGGAATACAGGCAGCCTCTAGAAGCTGGCAGGAAATGGAATCTCCATGTGACCCTCCAGAAGGAATGCATTCCTACTGACATCTTGATTGTAGGACTTTTGACCTCCAGAGCTGTAAGATAATAATGTTGTATTATTTTAAGCTCCTGGGTGGTTGATAGTTTGTGACAGCAAAAGGAGGCAATTAATCCATCTCCTCTCAGCTAAATTGAGTTTACTGTATTAACTGTAACATATGAAAATAATAAGTTCACATTGTCTTAATAACCTTTTTTATAAAATAGATGGTTCTACCTGTCTAATTTCTCTTGTGTGGTTTTGATAATGATCTAATGTAAACCAAAATAAAATTATAAGATCTCCCGGCCATCTAAATGGACTTCCTCTTCAGCCAGGGCTCTTAACCTGAAAGACTGGTTCAGGCCATGAAGGGAAGTGAGGTTGGACTTGCCTCATTATACATCTCCAGCATTAACACCAACATTGACTTTAAGTCTGATAAGAAACATTTTAGAGCCTATTATCTCCGAAGCCTGCTAGCTAAAAAGTTTCATCCGCACGATACAACTTTGGTCTCCACAAATCCAAACATTCCTTTCTGTTGATCCCAAGTCTTCAGACAAACTCAACCAATTGTCAACCAGGAAATGTTTAAATTTACCTATAGCCTGAAAGCCTCCCCAACTCCCACCTTGAGTTGTCCCACCTTTCTGGACCAAACCAATGGCTTCCTTAAATGTGCTTGATTGATGTTTCATGCCTCCCTAATATGCATCCCAACCACCTTGGAAACCTGTCTCAGATTTTCTGGGTCTACACAAGTAAGATAAAATATATAAAAGTATTTCGAATACTAACTTCTACTGTTCTGGTGCTGACAGGGAAAAGACCACAGAAAGTTGGGGAAGTGTGATGGAGGAAGAGGGGAAGTATATTACCAAGTTCTAAGGTTTCCTTCCATGTGGAAGGATCTCACTGGTGTAATTGACCTTGTATCCTGAGACTTTACTGAACTTACTACTTCTACTATCCTTTTTTGAAGCTTCCCTGAGTGATGTAAATAAATAAATATAAATACTTTTCTATAAATAGAAAAGTATGCTTCTTTCAAATATGTATGCCTATTGCTTCTCTTTAATTTCTTATTTACTGACTAGAACTTGCAATTAAATATAAAAGTGTTACAGCTCACCTAATTTTAAATGAAATGTACTCTTTTGAATAAGTTTAACAAGTATTTTAAGATCTTTATCAATGTAATATTTTGGCTGATAGCTGGTTCTCACTCCCTCCTCCCCTGGAGAAGAATGAATTGTATTACTGATGAGGTCAGGATATGCGAATGGGCTTTTAAAGCCAACCTCCATCTCTCATCTTTTTCTTGGAATCCGGCTGCCCACAGTGAACTGCTCTGCAGTGCTCCTCTAGTCCTTGACCTTTACAAAGTCTAGATCCCATAGTATGGAATTGGGGGTGGGGAGGGGTTGTAGTTGTTCAGGAGCCTGTGACTAACTCAGTTTTTAAAAGTCCTTGCTGTTAAACTAAGTCACATCCCTTGGGATTAACTTTATCAGTAAGAAAGATGATATATCATCTTCTTTCATCAGCCTAGATTTTAATTTTCTCTCTCAAGTACTGCTGAACTCAGGCAGGAAGAAGAGTGCTATTTATTCGACTCCAAATCTCATTCAGCAGGACAGAGTTGAGGTTTGCAAGGAAGAACCTATAATGATGGGTCATGGAATGTAAACTATCAAAGAAGAGAAATAAAAGGTAAGGGGGGGTTGTGATCGATATGGATAAAGAGGAGGATGGATTAAAGGTTACAACAAAAAAGTAAAAGCATTTCTGAGAGAAGGGTAATTTTGAAGGCATAAGACCTGGAAGGTTAATATTGGTAGTCAGAATGCGATATTTGCATTTGAAATTTTGGAGATGGTGCCATTTTTCTTGATGCAAAAATCTAAGGCATATGGATAGCTGCAATAGGGTAGAAGAAAATATCATTGAAAATATGAGGAAGTCAAAAAACCAAGAGTCATGGTGTTAGATGAATCACTAGCATACATCCTGAAGTCACAAAGAACAGCAGGAGTAGGGTAGGGAAAAGAAGAAAACTTAGTTGCAAGCTCACTTCCCTGAGAATGAGAAGGAAAGACCCAGAGACTACTACTAGGTGACAGCAGCATGGAGGGGGAAGAGTAGTATAGCCAGATGGCATGAACCTCAAAGGAGCAGAAGGGGTTTGCAAGAGAGAAGGAGGAATAACACTCTAAAATTAGCATTGAGGAATAAGGTTGGTGCTGAAGCACTTTGGGGGAGGAGAGAAAAAAGATTTGGAAAGGCTTCAGAGAAACCATGTCCCCAAGATATAGCCTGCTTATAGTTAAGTGAGACTGTAAATAGATCTCCAGAAAAGAGACTGAAAAACCCAGAATTTTATTGATCTCATATTGAGAGCTGGGAATTCCAAAGAGTTAGGGGGGAATAGTTTATTAAGGAGAGGAATTTGGGGATGAGGGAGGTGGGGGGAAAATTAGGTCAGATTAAGGGAAAAAAGATTTTAGGTAATTGATGCCTGCAGAGTAAGTTCTGATAAGGAGTAGAGTAAACGGGGATGTGTAGATGAGCCATCCCCTCAGAGGTGACTGAGCAATAAACTCTACTGCTGTGATCTAGATCATTTATCTCTGGGGAGGGGTACCTACTGGCTCAGGAAGCCTGATATGGTCTAATTAAAGTCAGTTGCTTCTTAGACAGCAGGAGTTATGGTAGTCTTTGCTCTATTACTATGCTAGTTTGGTGACTCACCTATTTTTTCCCATCTACTGAATTTGGTTCTCCTCTCGTCCTCTTCTGACTTCTGCCTATTTATTGTTTCTACTTACTCCTGGCATGGGGAGGGATTATTTTAATTACTCAGACAAAATAATTCCTCCTTTTTAAGTGGAATCACTGCAAAGCTTTCTTGAAATATAAAGCAACAAATTATTTTTGATATACAACTTAATTTGCACCCATAACACATTCATGATACTCCACCAAAGAATTGGGTGATGGACAGATCCATGGGAGGGTTAGGTGGGGAGAGTGCACTGGAAAGACAGAGGAGAGACGGAGAGAGAGTCATACTATTTTTTATGTTGATGGACTTCCTCCCCTAGTGTAGGAGAAAATTAGGTGAATGAGTATTTCATGTGTGAGAGCCTAATGAAAATGGAAAGAACTGAATACATGTCTGGAAAGAAAGATTTGGGTCTGAGGATGGCAAATAGAACTTCACCCTGAGAGTGGTCCCCAACTCTGTCAGAGGTCTGAATAATGCCAGGCTGGTGGCCTGTAGGGGATCAGTCAGGGTCGTGGGAAAAATTATAGAAAAACACAAACCTTCTTGGAAGGCGGAAAGGTTTTGCAAAAGCCTTGGGAGAGTTGTGGCTGAAGGTAGCCTAATCCTCTTACCTCAAGCTAATAGCAAAGAGCAGATAACAAGGGAATGTAGAGGAGTTTATCTAAATAGCTTGTTTACCTATTTGCCCGGAAACCAACCTTTGATCATCCATGGGCATGACTGCTCTCTACTCAGGGGATCAGCAAGGTTAATTACCCACAAATGGTGTTTACTCAGGATCTTTGTCATTAAACCTGTACTTATTAAATATGAGGGTCACTGACCTTGGGGGCCACAGCACTTCCCTCGGGGTCAGTACACTGCAATCCCTCTAGCCCTGCAACCAAGCAAAAATCCTGTGTTTGCCTACATCTTTCATCCCTCATTCGGCCCAAGTCTGCCAGCCAGACTTGACAGTGGCCAAACACAGAAATGTTGTAATGGAGCACTGTATGAGCAATAGAAACTATACTCTCCTCAACAGAAGGCCAAACTAGTGCTTCGGCCCTAAGACAATGTCTGTGGCCTCAACCAGAGAATAGGAACAACACGTTGCTTCACCTTCCAGACTTCTCTTACCAATATAAATACTCAACCACTATGTGAGGACACCTCCCAGATTCTCAGGTCTTTCTCCACTCCTAAGTAACCAGCAGACACCTATTCCATGTGAGAGAGGTAATTGAAAGGGAAGGGGAGAGTTTCTATATCCATGCTTTGTAGAGAACTGTGCTTATTAGTAGCACCTGGACTGAAGACAAAAGGAATAGTCACTATTGTTGCAAATAAATATTTTCATATTTTTTTTTAGCTTCTACCAGGCATGGACTTGAATTCCAGCTCTACTATTTGTTAGCCATGTGACCTTGGTGATATTACCTAACCTGTAAGCTTTGATTTCTTCATCTATAAAATGTAAATCAGTACCAAATAGGGCTGGTTACTCTAAGATTAAATGAGATAATGCATATAGAATATTTAATACTAAACACTTCATTAAGAAAAAGAGAATCCATTCTTATCATCAAGGGTCATACAATTAATAGGTATGTATTCAAATAATGCACAAAATGGCAGGCTCAGAACAATAAGACCCATCAGAAGTGCTCTGCCATTTTGAGGGTTTCATGATTAATAAATCTGGGAGGTCAGGCATGCAGACTCACATCTGTAATCCCAACACTTTGAGAGGCTAAGGCAGGAGGGTTGCTTGAGCCCAGAAGTGCAAGGCTGTAATGAGCCATAACCATGCCACTGCACTCCAGCCTGGTGACAGAGTGAGACTCTATCTCAGTCAATCAATAAATAAAAAATAAATAAATAAAATGTTTTATACTCTATTTTCCTCATGTAGATTTATATTGCACATTAGTCCATTATAGACTCTGAATAAATAACCCGAATAACTCTATTTAACGCACAGATTCTCAACATCACATATACACAAACTATTAATATCTTGCAGAGATAGTCTTCCTCAAAACACCATTTGAATAAATTTCCATGTCTGTCCAAGATGGACTGAATGTTTGTGCCTTACTCCCAAAAGTCATATGTTAAAGCCCTAACCTCCAAAGTGATGGTGTAGAAAGCAGGTCCTTTGAGAGGTAATCAAGTCATCAAGGTAGAGCCACCATGATGGAATTTGTGTCCTTATAAGAAGAGAAAGAGACTAAAGCTCTCTTCCTTCTCGCTCTTCTTACACACAAAGCAAAGGTCATGTGAGCCCATAACAAGATGGCAGCACTATAAAGCAAGATTAAAGGTCTCAGAATAAATTTTACCTTGCCAGCACATTCATCTTGGGCTTCCCAGCCTCCAGAACTGTGAAAAATAAATTTCTGTAGTTTAAGCCACCCTGCTGCTAAATTTTGTTCTAGCAGCCTGAGCTGATTAAGACAATGGAATAACCAAAATCAAATTTGCCCATTTACCCTTTATCTGAAACAACTCAAAATCTAGACTACAAACTAATAGTTCTCAAGATATAGGACATCAAGCACTAAGGACAATGAGCCTTACAGTTGCCCTAACTTGCTGCCTGTGGAGTTTCCATGATGTAACATAAGAAGGAAGGACCCAGTAGGAACCTGGTATTCTTGCTGAGTTGAAGAGATGAGGTTGGGAGTTCCAGGAAGCCAAGATAAGAGTTCACAAGACAGAGAGCCAGAGAGGAGAGAGATGCGTAGAGGGAACTCTAAAGATCTGCAAAAGATCTCCTTGGCTTTTCAGCTGGGAGCTTTTCTCAGAACATGCATGTGAGGAACTTATCCAAGGCTGAAAAATAATTACTCAGAAGGATTAGAGGGAGTAATCTCTTGAGCTCACACAGGCCAGGAAGAGTGGCTGTTCCTACCAGCATTCATGGGTAGAATACTTAAAAGGGTTTTGCCTCGGGAGGGAATATTAATTGTAAACTAGATGCTGTTCTGGTCCTACCTAGCAAAGCTTAAAAGCAAGGCTCAAGAGGATTAAATGTCTGCCAAGTAACTTAACTTTGTTTCAGCATAACTCAAGACTCTAAGCATACAAAGATATCCAGCTCTCAAAGCAAAATATACAATATTTGGCATTTGATAAAAAATTACCAGACATGCTAAGACACAGGAAAATTAGACTCATGACAGGAACAAAATTAATAAATCAAAAGGGACTGTAAATGACACAGCTGACAGAATGTATAAACAAGAACATTACTTTTTATAACTTTGTCCTATTTATTAAAGAAGCCAAAGGAAAAATTGGCCATGTTAAGTACAGACATAGAAGATATTAAAAAGCTTCTGTATAAAAAATAGTGTCTAAGATGAAAAGGAGCTGCTTATGTTAACATCAGAATAGACAATTTAGAAGAAAAGATTAGTGAATCGTGAAGATATTGCAATAGAAACTATCCAAAATGAAATACAGAAAGATAAAAACTAAAAATAAAATAATAAAAAGATAGTCGATTAGATGTATGTCACCTTTAAACCACATAATATTTCAATTTGTAATTGAAATCTCCAAAGGAAGCAGGGGAGGATGTCTCAAAAAGTAATGGCAAAATGTTCTAAATTTGATGAAAAATAAAACTCTCATGTCCAAGAAGATCAAGCCCCAAGCACAAGAAACATGAAGAAAGTTACAAGAAGACAAGTGATAATAAATTTGGCTAAAACTAGTTATAAAAAGAAAATCTTAAAAGCAGCCCAGAAAGTTCTATCCATAGAGAGGAACAAGATTAAGGACAAAAACATATTACAAGCTAGAAGACAGTAGAGCAATGTCTTTAAAGCAATGAAAGAAAAATGTTGTCAATCTAGAATTCTTTATCCAGTAAAAATATCTTTCAAAGATGAATATGAAATAAAGATTTTTTTTACACATAACAGTAGCTGAAATTATTGCCAGCAGACATGCCTCAAAAGAAATGGTAAACAAAGTCCTTGAAGCAGAAGAAAAATTGCCCTAAAAGGAAATTTGTATTTCCATAAAAGAATGAAGAACACTAGAATTAATTACCATGTGGGTAAATATAAAGGCTTTTTTTCTTATTATTTAAATCTATTTTAAAAGTAAACAATGTAAAACAAAAATAATCATGAGGTTTATATAGAAGTACAAGTACAATGTGTGACAATAGTGCAACAAGCAGGATTAGAAATGTAAATACATAATCTCAAGTGCAGACAGAACTTCTGCAAGTATAGAACATATTTTGTGTCACAATACAAGTCTCAACCAATTAACAAGGATTCAAGCCATATAAAGTATGAGCTCTGATTACAATGAGTAATATTAGAAATTGATAACAAAGATATCTGTAAAAATCTTGAACTATTGAGGATACTGACAGATTGCTAAATAACCCACAGGTCAAGGAATAAGTCAAAAGGGAAACTCAAAAGTATTTTGAACTGAATGAAAATGGGAATGAAACGTCAAAATTTTTGAAATTAAGCTACAGCAGTATTTCCTAGGAAATTTGTACTATAAATGCCTATATTATTATAGAAAAGGGGAAAGATCTCACATCAATGATCTTAGTTTCCATTAAAAAACTAGAAGACATACAAATGGTCAACAGACATATGAAAAGACACTCGACATCAGTAATCAACAGGGAAATGCAAATTAAAACCACAGTAAAATGTCACCCTCTACCTGACAAGTGTCTGTTATTAAAAAAAAAAAAAAGATTAGTGTTGGCAACCATGTGGAGAAATTAGAACACTTGTACACTGTTGGTAGGAATGTAAAATGGTGCAGCTGCTTGGAAAACAGTATGGAGGTTCTTCAAAAAGTTAAAATAGAACTACTATACGATCCAGCTATCTCACTTCTGGATATTTATCCAAAAGCATTGAAATCAGGATCTCAAGGAGATATGAACATTCATGTTCACTGCAACATTATTCCTAATAGCCAAGATATGGAAACAATCTAAATGGGTGAAGAGAAGAAAGATGGTACATGCATTCAATGGAATATTATTCAGCCTTAGAAAAGAAGAAAATCCTGCCATCTATGACATGAGTAAACCTTGAGGACATTACACTATGTGTAATAAGCCAGTCATAGAAGGACAAGTACTGCGTGATTCCACTTAGGTATCTAAAATAATCAAATTCAGAAGCAGAGTGGCGGTTGCCAGGGAATGGGGGAGGATGAAATGAAGAGTTGTTTTTCAATTGATATACAGTTTCAGTTATGCAAGATAAATAAGTTCAAGAGCTCTGCCACACAACATTGTGCTATAATCAACAATACTGTATTATGTACTTAAAATTTTGTTCAAAGGGTATGTCTCATGTTGTGTTATCACATTTTTTAAACTAGAAAAAAGTGAGAAAAATAAACCCAAAAATAAGTAGGAGTAAAGGAAATAATAAAGATCAGAGCAGAAATCAATGAAATAGAAAACAAAAACAATAGTGTCAATAAAACAAAAATTTGATTCTTCAGTGGAGTCAATATAATTAGTAAACCTCTATCCAGACTACTAAGGGGGAAAAAAAAGGAGAGACAAATATTACCAGTATCAGAAATGAGAGAGAGAATATAACTGCAGGAAATACTCATGGACAACTTCATGCCTATGAATTTAACATAATGTAATTTTAGCCCTCCAAATTTTTTTGGTTGTTTTGGCTTTTGTGGATTCTGTGCATCTCTTTATTATGGAGTCTGGCTCCTAGCCAAAAGTCTACATGTGATTTTTCAGGTCCTACTATAGGCAATTACAAAAGCTTTACCTGGCAGGTCTCAAGGGAGGATGCTGATCACCCCAACATCAGACTTGGTGCACAGCCAGAGCATTGCAGTCTCCAAAGGGATCTGCAGTCACAGACTCAGGCCCATCTGGCTAACCATGCTCTTACATGTGTCTGCATTCCCCACCTAATTATGTATCAGGGCTACATGTGCAGGATGTGAGGTTTGATACATAGGTAAATGTCTGTCATCGTGCACAGATCATCCCATCACCTAGGTTTTAAGCCCAGCATTCATTAGCTATTCTTCCTGATGCTCTCTCTCCTCCATTTCCCACTCCTGACAAGCCCCAGTGTGTGTTGGTCTCCACTATGTGTCCAGGATTTTTCATTGTTCAACTCCCACTTATAGTGAGAATATGCAGTGTTTGGTTTTCTTTTCCTTCATCAGTTTGCTGAGAATAATGGCTTCCAACTCCACCCATGTCCCTTCAAAGGACATGATTCTGTTCCTTTTTATGGCTGCATAGTATTCCATGGCATATATGTGCCACATTTTCTTTATCCAGTCTCTCACTGATGGACATTTAGGTTCATTCCATGTCTTTCTTATTGTAAATAATGCTGCAATGAACATACACATGAGTGTATCTTTATTATAGAAAGTTATATAGTCCTTTGGGTATATACCAGTAATTGATTCCTAGGTCAAATGGCATCTCTGCCTCTAGGTCTTTGAGGAATAACCACACTGTCTTCCACAATAGTTGAAGTAATTTACACTGCCATCAACAGTGTAAAAGCATTCCTATTTCTCCACAACCTCACCAGCATCTGTTGTTTTTTAACTTTTTAATAGTAACCATTCTAACTGGCATGAGATGGGATCTCATTGTGGTTTTGATTTGCATTTCTTTAATTATCAGTGATGTTGCGCTTTATTTCATATGTTTGTTGGCCATATGTATGTCTTCTTTTGAGGAGTACCTGTTTAGGTCCCTTGCCCAGTTTTTAATGGAGTTGTTTGTTTTCTTGTAAATTTGTTTAAGTTTCTTGTAGATTCTGAATACTAGACCTTTGTCAGATGGATAGATTGCAAAAATTTTCTCCCATTCTGTAGAATGTCTCTTTACACTGCTGATAGTTTATTTTGCTGTGCAGAAAGTATTTAGTTTAATAGATCCGATTTGTCCATTTTTGCTTTTGTTGCAATTGCTTTTGACATTTTTGTCATGAAATCTCTTCCCATGCCTATGTCCTAAATGGTATTGCCTAGATTTTCTTCTAGGGTTTTTATAGTTTTGGGTTTTACATTTAAGACTTTAATCCATCTTGACTAAATTTTTATATAAACTGTAAAGAAGGAGTCCAGTTTCAATTTTCTGCATATGGCTAGCCAGTTTTCCAGCACAATTTATTAAATAGGGAATTCTTTCCCCATTGCTCATTTTTGTCAGGTTTGTCAAAGATCAGATGGTTTGCTGGTGTACAGTTTTATTTCTGAGTTCTCTATTCTGTTTCATTGGTCTATGTGTCTGTTCTTGTACCAGTACTATGCAGTTTTGGTTACTGTAGTCTTGTGATATAGTTTGAAGTTGGGTAGCATGATGCCTGTAGGCCTCTTTATTAGGAGCCTTCCATTGGGGCTTTCTGCAGAGGCCTTCCTCAGGTGCCTTTGCCAAGATCTCCTTATCTAGGTGGGCAGAAGAGACACTTCATGCTTTTCTCCACACTAACCTAGTGCTCAGTACTTTTTCTCTCCTACCCCTTTCCTTCTCTTGCCTCCTGGTCCCCAGGTCCATAGTACATCAAGAGACTTTTGGGGGACAGGGCTCCTTTGGCATTGAGACAGTTCCCCATAGCTGCACTGACCCACCTGATCCTCAACCAGAGCTGTTTTACAGGGAAAATAAATGAAAGGGAAGTGGCATGATCTCCAGTTTAGCCCTCTTGCTTATGCTATCATAGCAGAGCAAGAGACTAATGTCTTGACTCTTACTTTCATTTTAGTTTTTTGCCTTAATTATCTATCTGATACTGGCAGCTCAGCAGTCTCGTAGCTCAGCTTTTGACACATGATTATAGAAGCAGTTTGACAATGTCTATAAGAAAGTCTAAACAGTTTAACAATACTGAATCTTCCGATCCATGAACATGGTATATCTCTCTATTTAGGTCTTTTTCCATTTCACTTAGCAATATTGTCATGGTATATCTCTGCATTTGTTGTCAGTGTACTGGTCTTGAACATCCCTTGTCAGAATTTTCCCTAGGTTTCATATTTTTGATGCCATTCTAAGTGTTGTTATTTAATTTTGATTTTGGATTGTTACTAATATATAGAAATGCAATTGATTTTTTATATTGATCTTATAACCAGAAATCTTGATAATCTTATTTATTAGTTCTAGTTAGTTCTAGTAGCTTTTTTTTGTAATTATCTAATATTTTCTGATAATATTGTCTGTTAATAAAGACAGTTTTACTGCTTCTTTTCCAATATCAATACCTTTTTTTCGTCTCTTTTTGCATTGCTAAAAGTTCCAAGAAAACATTGAGTAGATGTTGTAAGAGTGACATCCCTCACAAGTTCTAAATCTAAGAATGAAAGCACTCATTCTTTCTCCACTACATCTGCGCAGCAGGCTGTTCAACCTTTTTTAAGGTTAAGGAATTTCCTTTGTATTCCAAGTTTGCTGAGGGTTTCTAATAGCAACTGATGTTGAATTTTGTAAAAATGACTTTTCTGTATCCATTGAGATAACCATGTAAGTTTTCTCTTTTAGTATGTTATTATTGTGAACTGGTAAATTGCATTTGAATAATTTAGGACAGTACTGCTATGGTTTGAATGCTTGTACCCTCCAAAACTCATGTTGAGATTTAATTGCCAGACCAGGTGTAGTGTCCTATGCCTATAATCCCAGCACCTTGGGAAGTTAAGACAGGAGATACATTTGGGCCGAGGAGTTTGAGACCAGCTGGGCAACATAGTGAGTCCCTGTCTCTACAAAAATGTTTAAAAAGTTAACCAGATATAGTGGCACATGCCTATGGTCCTAGCTACTCAGGAGGCTAACGAGGGAAGATCACTTGAGTCCAGGAATTGGAGGCTGCAGTGAGCTGTGATTGTGTTACCACACTCTAGCCTGGGCAACGAAGTCAGTCTCTGTCTCAAAAGAAAGAAATAAAGAATTTAATTGTCAATATAATGGTAGGGGAGGTGGGAACTTTAAGAGATGATTAGGCTGTGAGGGCTCCAGCTTCATGTGTAGGTTTATTGCCTTACTAAAAGGGCTTTTGGGGTGAGTGCTCTTTGCCCTTCCACCATCAGATGACACAGCAAAAAGGTCCCGTCCAAATGCCAGCACCTTGATATTGGATTTCCCAGCCTCCAGAACTGTCACCATCAGATGACACAGCAAAAAGCTCCTCTACAAATGCCAGCACCTTAATATTGGATTTCCTGCCCTCCAGAACTATAAATTTCTGTTCTTTATAAATTACCCAGTATCAGGTATTCTGTTATGTCAGGACAGCATGGACTAAGACAAGTACATACAGGAAAGCCAGGGTTTGCTTGATCCTGACAATTAAATGGAAAGCCCTTTATTTGTCAGTTTTCAAGGCAATTAGTTGGTTTCTTATTCTTCAAAGGTAGTCAGTTTTTTTTTAAATATCATTGCGAACTCATGTATTTAAACATGCTATGTTATGGGTTTCATTCCAGTGCAGTTTTTATCCTTACTGAGGTTCAAGTTTCTCAATCTTCAGTCAGTGACAGCCACTTCAAGGAGTAAAGTTTTTTTGATATAACTCTAGTCATCACTGAAAGCTTACTTGCCATATGGTATAACAAGAGGTTCCAACTTTATCTTATACACTTTCTAACCAAAACCTGAAATTAGTCAATTCTCGAAGAAGTCATGGTGTCTTTTAGCAGTAAACAATATTTTAATGCCACAACCTGATTGTTAGGGCTAATCATTGCTAGCAGGTTGGTCATTGTTACTCTAAGTAATTTCAAGTGCTCTAAGTAATTTCAAATTCAAGTACAGACTTTGTGTTTTTACTTAAGTGCTTATGCGTGTGTGTGTGTGTGTGTGTGTGTGTATAAATTTTTCTCCATACTAATAATCATATTTTTCAAGAATATAAGAGGTGATGGGATAAAGTATCTATAATCATTTATTTGCTTTATCCAACAATTCACATATAATATTCTTAAGATAACAAAACTCACCGCATCAGAAGAGTTTGTAAATGTCTGTGTCATATGTTCTTCTCATTTTTGCACTGTCTACACTGTCAAAGCATATAGCCAGGGCAGACTCTATCCTAGTCCGTTTAACTCTTTAGTCTTAGTTCTACAAGTAATTATATTGAATACCCACCATCAGTACTTATGTCGATGTCATCCTAGCCATCTTGGTTGTCTGAAGCTTGTTTTCTATTTACATACATAAAGAAAGCCTCAGCTCATGGGAGAACAATAGTCTCTTAAGTCTATATGTTGATAATAGCTTGTATGTACTCTTTTTCTTAAAAGTAAGTTTAGTTACATATAAAACCCTTGGCTCACATTTTCTCTCTTTGTGTATCTTAAATGTGTTATTCTGTTTTTCTTTGGCTTAAAATTAGATGGTCATCTAATTTTCTTTCCCTTATAAATCATTTGCTGTTTTTGCCCAGATTTTCTAAGAACGTTTTTTCTTTTTCTTTAAGCCAAGTAATAACTAAAATATATCTTTCTGTTTGTTGTTTTGTGTTCCTATTTTAAGGTTTATTGTGTGCTGTTTCAATATATAATTTCACAACTTTTTTTTAATTTCAAGAATGTTTTATTGAATAATAGTTTGTAGAACTCTAGTTGTAGAATTTATTTTATTTCCTTGTTTTGGTGTTATCCTACAGGAAATACTGTAATAGGCCACATTATAACTTTAAATATCTCTATTAAGCATTCTTACCCCTCCTTTTTTTCTTTTTGAGATGAAGTTTTGTTCTTGCTGCCCAAGCTGGAGTGCAATGGCGTGATCTCAGCTCAATGCAACCTCCGCCTCCTGGGTTCAGGCAATTCTCCTGCCTCAGACTTCTGAGTAGCTGGGATTACAGGTGCCTGCCACCACACTTGGCAAATTTTTGTATTTTTAGTAGAGATGGGTTTCATCATAATGGTCAGGCTGGTCTCGAACTCCTGACCTAAGGCGATCCGCGTGCCTCAGCCTTCCACGGTGGCATCTGGCTTTTTTTTTTTTTTTTTTTTTGACAGAGTTTCTCTCTGTCCCTCAGGCTGGAGTGCAGTGGCACAATCTCGGCTCACTGTAACCTCTGCCTCCTGGGTTCAGGTGATTCTTGTGTCTCAGCCTCCCAAGTAGCTGGGATTGCTGAGATTACAGGTGTGTACTACTACAACTGGCTAATTTTTGTATTTTTTAATAGAGACTGGATTTTGCCATGTTGGCCAGGCTGATTTCTAACTCCTGGCCTCAAGTGATCCACCAGCCTCGGCCTCCCAAGTGCTGAAATTACAGGCCTGAGCAACTGCTCTTGGCATCTTAACCCTATTTTTAAATTGAGGACACTGATAATCAGAAAGATTTTGTGTCTGGGCATGGTGGCTCATGCCTATGATCTCAGCATTTGAGGATCACTGGAGCCCAGAACTTCGAGACTAGCTTGGGAAACATAATGAGACACTGTCTCTACAAAAAATTAACAGGGCGTGGTTGTACGTGCGTGTGGTCCAAGCTACTAAGTAGGCTGAGGTGAGGGGATTGCTTGAACCCACAAGGTTGAGGCTGTAATTGCACCACTGCACTCCAGCCTGGGCAACAGAGCAAGGCCCTATAAGAAAAAAAGAGAGAGAGAGAGAGATGGGGTGGGGGTGCAGGGAGAGAGAGAAGGGGGAGAGGGGAGGGGAGGGGAGGGAAAAAGGAAAAGAAAGATTATGTAATTTGTTCAAGATTCCATGTGTGGTAGGGGGAGAACCAGAACCAAGGTCTGCTCAACTGTGAATCCTGAGGTCATTTTTCCATATCCTGCTGCCTGGGTCCTTTTTTCTGTGTTTATTTAACTGCCTTCCCTTCAGATGGTCACTGTCATATGACTTACAGTCTTGCTTCTAAAAAATCTAGCCCTTAGACCAGCATCGTTGGCATTACCAGAAACCCCATTAGAACTGAAGAATCTCAGTTGCTCCAATGCCCAGCCACCATGCCCAGACACAATCTCATTCATCCTACTGAATGAGATTCCGAATTTTTGTAAGATCTCCAGGTTATTTCAATCTCCTTTACAATTTAAGAAACACGGGTCTAGAGAAAGATCTAAGGGTATTTTAAGCTGTGGTTCTCAAACTTTATGGCATACTGATATCTCTTGGAATCATTTTTAAGTCCTGATATCCAGGCCACAACCCCTATCAATTAAATCAAATCAGAATCTCTGGGGATGGAGCCTAGCATATGTTAAAACTCCCCAAGTGATCCAAAGTCTAGCCACATTTGAGAGCTAGGTCTTAAAGCAATGCTGTTAGTCCTCCGTGTTCCTAAGAATAATGGGAGCTTCTCATATTCACATGCTGATTTAGTAGATCTAGTGTGGGACCTGAGATTCTGCATTTCTCACAAGTTCTTGAATGGTAGTTTCTGCTGCACCAAAGAGTTTCTGAAATAAAATGAAACTACCAAGAGCCTCCTTCAACAATATCAACAAATACAAATAGTATCTAATCAAAGGAAGCTTCTCTACGGCACAGTCTTGGCCTTCTAACCCCATCTGAGAGCAAAAAAGGAACTCTGGGAGAAGGGGTGGAGGTGCTTACAAGGCTCTCTGGGTTACTTCACACCTGGTGCTGGGCGGACCCACCTAGGTGTGCCAGATAGCTAGGATCAGGCTCCTGCTTGCAGCCCCAAGGCAAGAGTTCTTACAAACACACACTTTTTTCTCATCGCCTGTGTCTTCGCATCTGTCTACCTTTTCTTCCCATCCTTCTCTTTCTTTTCTTGGGTTACTGTTTCCAGGCTTCCCAGCAGCACCTGGAGCACTTGCTTGGTCTGCTACGTGCTTACTTGGGTTTTGGAGTAAGTCAAAACTGCAGTCTCAGGTCATAACACAGAGGAACTTAAGCCGGTGGAACAAGAAGGGCCCTGGGGATGAGTACCTAATAGATACGGCATGATGGAACTTGATTCGTTTTTCATCACAGCTCCATTCACGACACGCAAGATGTGGTCTGATGACTGCAGCTTGGCAGGACTTAACATGCACTGTTCTCACTCCAGCTTATAATCTACATATTTTTCCCTTGGCAAGAGCCAAGCAACTGTCATCAGCAGGTTGTGTGGGACTTGCTGAGTGTGGCGGCAGGTCCACTCTGTGTTCGGCTGTAGCCCAGAGTTTTGACTCATCTCCTGGCCTGTGGCGGAGTGGGAAATCTTGCTGGTGTAGATAGGTAAGGGCTTCCCTGTGGATGTGCCAGGGCCAAGGAATCCCCAAGAGCCTTAGCTGGCCATTTCTGAGATGGTGAAACACTTACCCAGAATTCCACTGGGCCAAAAGTTAACCTCTACGGAAAAGCAAACTAATTCACTGTCTCTAGGTTTGATAAGAAAGAACAGAAAGGGAAGGGAAAAACTGAGATTTTAGAATATTCAACATGAAGGCAGCCAACTAGAGGATTCTTAAAATCTGTTTCTAAATTAGGATTGTCCCACATTTATTTGGGGCTTATTCAATGTCATTTGCCTAAGCACTACTTAACAAGACATCTTACCATATGCCAGATAAAACTGGTTGTCAGAACATTACCTTTTAACCCTCTGGAATAACACTTTTCCCCCAGATTCTTAAGACTCTCTTTAATTTCCCGCCAGTTTCCAGCCATTTAAGGAAAACCACTCTGGGACTTGAAAGAGGTAATGTGGCTCAGAAATTGAGCAGGTTTCTCCTCCCTGCTAACAGCATCAGTTGATAATTAGTCCTCATTGTTTTCCAAAGGACAGTCAAGGAAAAGCTTCGTTTCCCATATGAGGTGGCTCAACAAACTGCCCAAGACTACTGCCCCAGCTAGCAAGTGGCCAGAGACCCACAGTGCAATCTGCTCAGCCCTCAGGACAGGCCTCTGGTCTCCCACAACTGGTCTAAGTAGACTTCAGTTCCTCTCTTTACTTTTCCCAGCCTTGTAACATCTCCCTTGAGAGCACTATTTCTATGTAGGCTTTTGAGGGCTGAAACGAGAGAAGAAATTTCCTTAAGTGAGTCATCGGCCTAGTAAAACTTTACTGAAGGGGAGTTTCCTAGCCAATAGAGGACAAGGGAGGCAGCCTGGCACCTTTGGAGGGAACTTCCTGGCATGTGAACATCTGCATCTATGAGACTGGAAGGCCCAGTGGCTACACAGGCCCTCTGGCAGCCTTAGGTATCAAATAAATTAGATAAATACCTAGGGCCTCTCGGATCCAGGTCTTGAACTACCTGCCTCGGAAAGCCCCAGAGTTGAGGTTCCTGCTCTTACTCACTGGTTTTCAGTGTGGTCCCTGGGAAGCAGCATCAGCATCACTGAGGACCTGTTAGAAATAATTCTCAGATACCATCCCAGACCTACTGAGTCAGAATTTCTGGTGCTGGGATACAGAATTCTGTGTTTCAGCAGCTCTCTAGGTGATTCTGGTGCAAGTGCAAGTTTGATGACCATTGCTTTTGTCAAATCATTATTTGTTGAGCCCCTTTAAATCAGTTTGAATTGGGGTTCTCTAGAGGTAAGGAAGGCTGGGTAACAAAGTGAGCCTTTCAAGTCAGGTTGCCTGGTTCTCCGCAACTTCTTAGCCATGTGTCCTTGGATGTCAGTTCTCTCACCTCTAAGATGGGGGAAATAAAACCTCTTCTACAGGGAGGTCATGTGTGTCTGGCCTACATAGTTTCTGTCTTTTTGCCACCCCAATCTATCTAAAAGGAAATATATAGAACAGGACCTACTGTTTCTAGGGTAAAAATCTGCAAGACAAGGAATGGGCACATGCAGGATGCTGATGTTAATACCTTTTTAATTAAGATTTTAAATAGTTCTAGGTTTAAATGAGTTTGCTTCAGCCTTTAAGTCCTGAGGATAATGGTATTTTTAGCAGAAATATGTTTTCCCATGCTGAGTTAGATCCAAATAACTTCAAAGATTAGATTACAACTTGACTCAAGAGTGAAAAGTCACTTGTACTTAAGTTTCCTTTGTTTTCTTTTTAAGAGAGAGAGGAAGAATGGGTCATGTAAGGTTGATTGTTTTTTTGTATTTGTAATTCAGGATTAGGTAAATTTTTAAAAACTAATGAAAATGATTTGAGCATTTTAATTCTTTTAAGGCAGAACATTTTTTACTCACTTCCGTGTTACATTGCTTTTGCTTATAAAAATATACTTTTATAGCAGAAATTTCAGAAAATACAGAAAAACATGAAGAGGAAAGCAAGCACCCGTATCCTACTGCCCGGAAAATTGCTGTGAATTATTTAGTCTATTTCTTTGTGGCTTTTTTCCTGCTCACATTTTAGTGATTGATATGAAGGCATATTTAAGATGTTTTAATGGGATCACACTCTTTTATCACCCTGCAGAGGCAGGATGGAATCCCCCCCAACAGTGATGATGCCACACACACATATCAAGAGGGTATAGAAAGGTTTGTTATGTAATGAGGCTTTCTAGAAAGAGCAGAGTAGGAACCTAAGGAAGTCCAAAGCGGCTTGAGAAAGCAGGGAAAGGAGACTAGCTTGGGGTTTTTACTGCCGGTAGAGCGTGGGGCTGAGTGCAGGGCTCCTGCACACAGACTGCACATGTCATGGGTTGAACTTCACACTGGCGCACTGGGACTTTCTGATCAGCTTGTCCAGATGTGCAACCAAAAGGAAAGGGCAGGCGTGGGGCTTGAAAGTTGTTAGCAGCCAAACGTCAAAGCTGGAATTAGACTCTTAATTACATGTAGTTTTGCATCTTTGTCTTAAATTTAGCATTGTACATTCTGTGCTTAAGAGACAAAGCTTAAATGAAAGCTTTACTGTCAAACTAGATTGCATTTGACATTGGCATTTTGTGGCTATGCCAGTGTTCCTTGTAACCATTTATTTATTCATATTCTAGAAGAAAAGGATGTATGGATTAAAAACAACATTGACTTTTTTTAAATAAAACAAACAAAAGAGCATGGAATAAGAAAATCCCTGAAACAATGTATCTAAAAATGTATCTAAAAATTTTCCTGGGCGGGGTGGGGGGGGGGGCAACAGCTTGCTCAGGAAAGAGAACACAGATCGTTTTCTCTTTGTAAGTATATTTGAATTTTTTGTGATCACACATGACTCTTAATTTACTGCAAAATATGACTGCAGAATGTGTGAGTCATGTATCTAATCTGCTTTTAAATATTGATCCTAAAGAACGTAGGTACTTATAATCCTATATAATCCACAGTTGGAGTCCACACCTTGTGACAACAAAAGACAACTCAAATCAGCTTCAAGCACAGATCGTAGCTAACGGCGGGGCTATTTTTTCCATCTGTAATAAAGAATGTTCCAGCATCTTTAATGACCGAAGATAATCCTCTGTCGTCATCTTGAGCATCTAGGCTATAAAAATATATACACTGCTTTGAAGAAAGGTTCTGGTCTACTGGTGTGAAGTGAAGGTCAGATTATGGAAAACTGGCATTGTTACAACAAGAAATGAAGCCTGCTCATGTTTTCTCTTGGTATTTTCAATAAAGTATCTTGAAGTTTCCAACTTGAAGATGTAACTAAAGGCATGAGGAGTGATTAATTCTAAATGCTCATCACTGACAATGACTTGCTATATGTAAGACAAACACCTATTGAAATGCATGAGGGAAAATGCTTGGTTTCAGATTGAAGGTCTCCTGAAAACGTTTTGAGCATTCAAACATTTTGAACAGAATAATCAGAACAATTTGGAATGTCTTATTGCAAGATAAAAAGCACATTTAAAAAAAAAAAAAAACTACTTAGTAGAATATTAGCCATTCCTATTTTTCCACTTTTGTGCAAAACAACTTGTCATCTCTGAGAAATAAAGGGGGCATGCTTTTTGAACTGAAGTGTAAAGATGGCAATAGAGTGTCAAAATAATAGCTAGATGGGGGAGGTGTCAGACAGGAGGATGGGGGAGGGGATGAACCAGTTGAGAAGAAATCCTCTTCATGGTTTTGAACTGGGAGAAATGGGTGCTGCTTATACTGCCCCTACAACGCGTGGCAACCATGCATCTTAGGCCACCACGCATCTTAGGGGATATATGAGCAGCACCCAAGTATGTTCTCCACATTCAAAACATTGGGAATGTTTCGGAGGTGCCTCTGGTGGTTGCCATCTCCAGACCTCCCCCTTCAAGTTTCTTTCTTCGTCACCAGGGAACCATGTCAGAGTTGAATTTATACTCCATCCTCCCGGGAGCCCTGTATGCTAATCTTGTTGAGATTTTTGGCCACTCAATGGTTGTGGCTTCAAATTGCCTCTCCAGTTTTTCACCCTCAATAAAAAATTCTTCAGCCTTCCCAGGCTTACAAAACAGCCTGAATGAACTTGTTCACTTTAAGGTAGGGACAGAGAAATTGTGCAGGCTGAGACAAAGGTTATGGTGACTGATGGCATTAGAGCAAGGGCTACCCAGAATCCCAGGAGATTCCACTGGGCTTCTACCAAATGGGTCTCCTAGAAAAGAATCTTGGAGACTGGATCTTTTCTACCATCTCTTTGTTTCCTAAGTCCAGTATTAAGAAGGCAGTGAAACATTAAAGATTGTTGTGTCAGCCTTTTACCTCTCAGGCCCTTAGCCATCTTGTGACTGCCCAAGACACTTGGCAGGAGCCCTGGAGCCCAACTTCATATCTCAGGCTATGGCTGAGATCAACCTCAGATCTCAGGCTATGGCTAGCCTCATCATCACCTTTCTTCTTCAGGCTGCCAGTGTACGCCGGGCCGGTGAAACACTGAGCAACCCACCCAATTGCCCATCAGAAACCTTTATTATGGACATTCCCAAATCTCACAGTTTCTTCTCACTGTTGACATACCAAAGAGATGTTTCCAAGACGATCATCTACTTCCGCTTTCCTCCGCCTACCAAGCTCCCAAGGCTTCCAGTGACAACATGTTTCAGTGTCCTTATATCTCTTGGATAGCAGGTTCATGTTCTAATACTAAGCACTTTCTGAATTTATGAGAAGAGAAGTAGTTCTCTGCCTTGGGGAGCATTGTCTAATAATTTTCAGATAATTAAGAACTGCCATGATGTACATTCATACTAAATCTTAGCTTATATGACCCTCCAATTTCAAAGAGTGAGTGTTGACCATGAAAATAATGGTAACAAAAATGAAGATTTATTTAATACTCACTTGGTGCCACATGCCATGCTAGACACTGGGCCTAGTTCCCCCCTGGTTCTCCCAACACCAAAGAAACAACATCAAACGTGCTAAAACTGAGGCTCGGAGTAGTGAGGGGACAGGCCCCATGTCACATAGCCATTCGATATGTTAGAAGCCATTTGAAATCTAGGTCTTTTCATCTCCCCACCCACTCTGGCTATTATTTTGACATGGCATTAGTAATTTTTACAATCTAGTTCCAAAGTTCCTCTGGGATGACAAGTTCAGTAACGGGAAAAAACAATCCTAACATTTCTCCCAAATAGTTGCTGCTTCTTTTTTAGATAAAACTTTAAAAAAATTAAAGAAAGTAAGATAGACCTTGCCGAACAATGTAAGGAACTTCAGAGAACAAAATGACAGGGGGGAACTGTAAGAATACAGCGTTGTTTTGGCGGGATGAAGTCCAACAATGTACACAGACAAAAAACCCATGTCTGTTACACAGTCAGCAGCGTCACGTTAACTATCACTACAATAACAATGATGACCATGATGACGATGTTGACAGAGTTATTGCTCTCGAGAAGTTCTCGGTCTAATGGAGGAAGCATTCAGGTAAACAAAAGATCACAGTACAGTGTGGTAAAAAATAATGCACAAAGTGTGGCCAGGACTAGAGAGAGGAGAACTCGGTCTAGACGGGCAGGTGTGTGGGCAGGGACCGCGGCATCGCATGCACCGCAGACGTGTACTGTGTGTGTGTGTAGGGATGACTGCAGACACAGGAACAGATTCGGGTTCAGACAACTGCTGCTTTGTACCACATAGCACCAGCCTCTTTAGGAGCTTTCTACGAATACCATTTTGGATGATGTTGAAGAGTATTTTGGATTTGTATTCCACTCACCAGAGATTTCCATTGTAATATACAGGAGCAGGCAGGCAGAATGGAAAGAAAAGAATAATGGATTCTTAGGAAACTGAACACTATGTTTCCTGTGATTACAGTCTCAAGGCTAAAGCTCCACACTCACTACAGGGTTTGCTTGACATCAGTGTGTCCCTGTCACACGGTTTTGAGTTTGGAATTAGGGTTTCTTTGGGTTCCAGGAGGCACTGGTTCGGGACTTTGGCAAAAGACCCTTCCTCTGCTGACGTTTAAGCCTGACCACCTGAAGACACTGCCTCTTGCTCCTGGGACATGCTGCCCATAAAAGCAGAGCGAGTGCTCAGTCATTAGCCACTTGTCAGTGAACATCCAATGTCGCCAGCGTGCTGGGCTAGGCTTTGTGAGGGACACCAGATCCTAGTTCTTAGAGCTTCCAGTGTAGCTGAAGAAGCAGTGCCTACACTAGAAAGGAGAAGTGCTTCACTGGCCAACACTGGGGGTGGTGCAGCAAACACTGAGCGCCCTGGCACTTTGAAGGAGGGCGAGAGCTGTCTCGCCACATGGAGGTTTTTGGGGGAGGGTAAGTGAATAGGTAGACGGGCAGCTGAAAGGATGGTAGCATGAACAGGTGGGTGGATAGGTGGGTGGGTAGATGGATGGATGGATGGATGGCAGGCAGATGGGTGTATGCATGGCTGGATGATGAATGGGTGGGTGGGTGCATGAGCGCAGCAGCATTACACAGCATCTTTGAAGTCAATTAGATAAGAGTTGCTGTTCTGTGGTTTACTAGCTACGTGACCTCAGGAGACTTAATTAACCCCTTCAAACATTATCTCCTCACTTATGAAATAGCAGTGATAATACTTGCCTTGCAAGCTTGTTGAGAAAATTGAATGTGATAAGGCTTGTGAAGGACCTGGCGTGTGGTAGACACACGATAAAGGGGAATTTGGTTTGTTTGGTTTTTGTTTTTGTTTTTTGAGACAAAAATCTCACTATGTAGTCCAGGCTGGTGTGCAGTGGTGCAATCTCGGCTCACTGAAACCTCCGCATCCTGGGCTCAAGTGATTCTCATGCCTCAGCCTCCCAAGTAGCTAGGACTACAGGATTACAGTTGCTCACCTCCACACCCTGCTAAATTTTTGTATTTTAGTAGAGACAAGGTTTCACCATGTTGCCCAGGGTGGTCTCAAACTCCTGAGCTCCGGCAATCCACCCACCTCAGCCTTCCAAAGTGCTGGGATTATAGGCGTGAGCCACCGCGCCTGGCCAGAACGCGGTTTATTAATAAGAGTAATGGTCTATAAAAGCTTCCAGGTGGACATGGGATTAGAGCCAGGCCTGAAGAAAGGACTTGAGATGGATGGAAAGGAGGAAAAGGGCGGTCTCTGATGGAAGAGCAGCACTACGAGAGAGTGTGTCTGGAAAGGCTAGAATTGCATCTGGTGTCACTGAGGGGGCTACCAGAGCCACAGGTTCGTGGGGCTGGAGAAGCAGATTGATGCCTGAGTTTAGGGGACTTGACATGCTTTTCATGTCAAGTCATGAGATCTGGCTTTTCCCTGGAGATTCTTGGGGATTACTGAAGGTTCAGAAGGAAGTAGGAACGTTCCCTCTGGACCCACTTTCCTCTGAGCCTGACCTTGACAACATCCGGGCTTCCTTTGAACTTGGAAGCTCCTGGTTTCTTACAGTATTTATAGTTCCCCTTACCTTTTACAAGTAGCTGTGGACTTCCTGTGCCCAGGACG
Source organism: Sapajus apella (assembly GCF_009761245.1). Lineage (NCBI taxonomy): Eukaryota > Metazoa > Chordata > Mammalia > Primates > Cebidae > Sapajus > Sapajus apella. The sequence goes on from NW_022436945.1 coordinate 16,385,222, forward strand.
GCTCCAGGACTCTGGCAGCCAGCACTCTCCTTCCTCCCCAGGGAGCAGCTGAAAGACTGCTGCCTACAGAAACTCTCAGCTGACAGTTAAGAAGCAAGTGATTTCTAAAGATTACACAGTACAAAGGGAAGCAACTCCCCTTAAACGTCCTTTGTCAAATAAATGCTACCTGTGAATCAGAAGAGCGATCTGCTATGACTCACCCTTTCACAAGCCTTTGCAGAGAAGGCTGGCTGCCAGCGGATTTTGAGGGCACGGTTCCAGGTGACTATGGGCTCCCAGGGGCCCTGGGTTCTGGGGAGTGACTGTGCTTTACCGCCAAGCAAATCACACAGGGATGCTAACACAGGAACCAAGAGGTGCCTGGAAGGCTCCCTTCCATAGGAGGCAGCAGAGTCAAGGGGAGCGATTCTGTATTACTTCTGGAAGGCAAGAGCATTAGAGCTGAAAAGTGCCCAGAATCCACCTCTTCTTAATGGGAGGTTCCTGGATACACATCAGGAAGTTTGTAAACTGCAAAATTAGGTGGGTACAGGCATTTTGTGCAAAGAGGACCCATAGTTTTAATCAGGCACTTTTGATTCTAAGATCCTTTGTCTATGTCTTGACATCTGAATGCCTCATTTTGCCCGTAGAGCATGATTCAGTGATTTGTTCAAAGCCACACCACCAGTGGATAACAGAGAAGAGAGAGGAAACAAAGTCATCAGAGCCCTTTCTCCTGCCCTGGCCCCATGAGAGAACCTACAATAAGCGATCTGCTCTGACATTCTGAACATAGCCCCCCAGACAAAAATTAAATGCGTCAAGAAGGACTACTTTGAAAACCTTCATGCTACCAGCCCCATCCCTCCTTCCAGTTGGCCTCTGCCTCCCCCATGACCCTACCTACCTATCAAGTTGGCTTCCTGTTAAGAGGACAACATGCTCTAGAGACAAATATTTGCAATTGGAGGATCCCTGAAGCTGCTTCTCAAATTCTCAAGCACTTAGGGTGGGAGTCACTGAGCGCCCTCTTGGCGGCACATTTCAGGGGAAACAGCAGATTGAGGGTAAGCAAGTAAACAGGAGTACGCTGGGGGTGCTGCAGGTTATTGTTTTTTTCCCTTTTTTCATTTATATAGGTGAGTAGTCATCACCTCAAATTGACCTTGGTGTATCTTCAACATAGTTGTAATGTAAGGAGTCCATAGTCTGAAGACCAACAGCTTGGGTTTGAATCTTGGCTCCATCATTTATTGCTAACTGAACTGAGCAAGTTTCTTAACCTTCTATACCTTGGTGTTCCCATGTGTAAAGCAGAATTCAGTACCTGACCTTCAGCAGAGATCGATAAGAGCCAATTAAAACTGATTCCTGGCCACGCAGCCAGACTGCTCTTTCTAGCCCAGCCTCCCTTGCAGTTAGACTTGCTGTGTCATTAAATTCTCTAGCCAATAGAATGGGGGTGGTGGGGGGGAATGATGTGTCACCTCCAGACCTGGCCCATAAAAATTTTCTGGGTGGGGCAAAAGATGTTAACAGACATTTTTCAAAAGAAGACAAATGGCCCAGAAGCATTTGAAAATGCTCAACATCACTAATCATCAGAGAAATGCAAGTGAAAACCACAGTGAGCTGTCCTCTTACATCAGCCAGGATGGCTGTTATTAAAAAGTCAAATATAACAAATGTTAGTGAGGATGCAGAGAAATGGGAATGCTTATACACTGTTGATGAGAATGTAAATTAATATAACCTCTATGGAAAATAGCATGGAGCTGTCTCAAGGATTGAAAAATGGATCTATCATTTGATCCAGTAATCTTACTACTGGGTATCTACCCAAGACAAAAGAAATCATTATGTCAATAAGACTTGTTTATCACAGAACTATGCACCACAGCAAAGTCATAGGTCAAGGTGTTCATCAATGGATGATTGGACAAAGAAAATGTGGAGTATACATACCATGGAATACTATGCAGCCATAAAAAATAATGAAATCACGTCTTTTGCAGAAACACAGGTGGAATTAGAGGCTATTATCTTAAGTGAAATAACTCAGAATCAAAAAGTCAAATACTACATGTTCTCATTTATAAGAGGGAGCTGAATAACGTGTACACATAGACATACAGAATGAAATAGTAGACACTGGAGACTTGGAAGGGTGAGAGGGTGGGGAAGGAGGGTGAGAGATGAGAAATTGCTTCATGGGTACAATGTAAACGATTCAGATGATGGCTACACTAAACACTCAGACTCCACTAGGCAATATAGCCATGTAACAAAGCTCCAACTGTACCCCCTAACTTTACAATACATAAAACTTTCTGGGTGATCCTCCATACTCTCTCTTATCCCATCTGCTGGCTGAGGGTACTTCAGAGGACTCTGAGGCCCTGGGGGATGATGGTACCACCTGATAAGAGGAGCCTGGGTCTCTCAGTCACCACGTGGGAGGCTTTTTTTTCTTTTACTTGAGTGAAAAGAAATTCTCTTGTGTTAAGATACTGAGAATCTAGGGTGAGTTTTCACAGCAGTTAATCTGCATCATAGGTTATTATAAGAATTAAATGAAGTCACATATATGACTGGAACTAGAACAGTGTCTGGAACATACCTAATGAGCCATGACCATGATTGATATTACCATGACGGATAGTTGGATGCGTAAATAGATAGATATTGAGAGACAGAATTATGTTTAAGGGTTGCAAAGGCAGTTGGCAAAAAAGTATTTTGTTTCTTAATTACCAAGATTATATTAGATTTTACCGTACAGCTGTAAAGTTTGCATTTTGGAGGCAAGAGACAGCATTACAGAAAACTATGTTGAGCCATTTATTAGTACTTTCCTATGTTTCCTGAAGGAAAACAGAAGACTATCAGTTTCCTCAAACAGATAATAGTCTATATGACACAGACAATGAAAACATTTTTTTCAGTCAAATGGAGCTTTATGCAAAAATATTTTCACTTTTCTATTCAAATAATTACTAAAGTCATTTGCTTATATGGGAAATGATAGGTTGATGCTGGCATTTCTTTATGGTACCTGGGTCGGTCCGTGGGGTAGAGCCTGTTCCAGATGTGGGGCCTCTCTGGCAGTGCTTTCTGCCCCATTCACAGAGACTTAAACTCCAAGGTCATCGTTAGCTCTTTGCTTGGCAACTACAGTGACCTCCTCCCACTGGTCAGCCTGCCCCCTCGCTGTCCCTCCATCCTCCTTGTGCGCTCCCAGATCCATTCTCCACACTCTCCTAGAACAACTGCTCTAAAACTCTTTGTCACCCGTCTCTCCCCTGCTCCAAACACTGTGTGGTCCTTGGCTGCCTCCCACAGAGATGCTCAGACTTTCCTAGAGAAGAGCCATCATGGTGGAGGAAAGCAAACACCACTATTCATCCTGAAATCATTGATTCAATTCATTCAAACATTTTTTTGAGCATCTGCTGTGAGCCAGGGGATACTATGATGAACAAAACAGGCAAAAGGGTCCCTCACAGAGTTTACCTGTGAATGAGCAAGGAGAGTCTAGGTAAGTGAGGCCTTGAGGACCAGCATACAGAGTTTGGCTTTTCCCTCAGGTGGAACTCTCTGGAAGGTTCCAAACAGAGGCATGGCATGACCCGACTTATGGATTGGAAGGATCACTCTGGCTGGTAGCTGGAGAACAGCCTGAAGTAACAAAGGCAGAGGCCAGGAGACCAGTTGGGAACCCAACGCAGTTATCTTGGCAGGAGATGATGGATGACGACAACTTGGGCCAGGGTGGCACCGGTGAAAATTCTGGATATAATTGAAACATAAAGCCAAGACAATTTTCTGACTGATTTTAGGGCACATGAGTAAAAGAAGAATCAATAAAGACTCATGGCTTGAAGCCTAACAATGTATAAGGTAGAGTTGCCATTTAATGAACTGGGACAGGAGCAGTTTGACTGAGGAAAGGTGAGTTTCCTTTTTGAGTGTGTTAAGTCTGAGATGCATATTAGACATCCAAGTGGGGATGTGGGGATGCCAAGTATGCAGCTGGATCAGGGGAAAGGTCTAGCTTGGGGCTATCAATTTGGAAGTTATCAGCAAATAGATGATATTTAAAGCTGAGATCACAGATCAGAGCATGTGGATGGACAGAACCGACATCAAAGGGGACCCTCATACCAAGTGGTCTGGGAATTCAGAAGAACCAGCAAAGAAGGCCAAAAAGGGTGACCACCGTGAGATAAGACCTAGCAGAATGCAGGGTCCTGGAGGCCAATGAAGAGTGTATTCCAGAAGAGGTTTATAAACTCTGTCAGTTTCTGCTGCTGTCAAATGAGCTGAGGGCAGATAACCGACCATTAGGGTTAGCAACATGGAAGCTGCTAGGGACTTAGGAGTGAAATCGGAGCAAAAGACTGATGCGGTGGGTTCAAGAAAGAATAGGATGAGAAATGGTGATGGCAAATGTACACACCACCTTTTGAGTGAGTTTTGCTATAAAGGAATCTGATAAAACAGGCCCAGCTAGAGGGGAATATAGGGTCAGGAAAAGGACTTCCTTAAGGTGGGAAAATTATATCTTAATTGTATATCACCAGAAAATCTGGGATGCGTTGGCTGAAGCAGTCTGCATAAGCATACAATTTCTTTGAAGTCTTAAAGAGTCAGGTGAATATTTCCATTTATTCTGAAGAATATCTGTTTTAATGTATAACTACTCTATTCTCTCCAAGTCCTTGAGTATAATGGATCCCCCAGAAGAAACATACTGTATTTGTCCTATTTCCCTGCAATAATGTAAAGGCTATGCATACACTAGTCTGAGAAGCTGGGTTTCAGCCTGGCCTTCCAGGCCTCTGCTCCTGAGCACAGCTCCTTCCTGTCTTCCCCCTCCCTCTACTCTGGACAGACCAGTCTCTTTGCAGCTTTTCTGTTTTTCCAGGAAAATGGGCCTATTAAGGAGGTGGTTCTGTAATCAAAATATTAAGCAATTCTGCCTTTCTTCCAAGTCAAAAGTTTTTAATTAAGTTACTTTCCAGCTTTTACTTAAAAGTTACTTTCCCTCCCTCTGATATTCTTAAAGAAATACCAACATCTAACAGACAACTAGAAGACTTGGAGAACCAAGTAATGTGGAAGTCGCAGTGCTGAAGAGACCAGGGGATGGGTGCTTCCAAGAAGGAGGAAGTCAGGAACCGTGAGGGACACAGCTGGGAAAGACAGAGAGGTGAGACCTGAAGTCTCTGGGGTTGCTAGCCCTTCTCTGCCAAGAGACCTGCTTCTCATGGAAAATGGAACCCGGTGGTCTGTGTCCGTCAAAATTCATCCTGTGGCGTGTGATAGAAGCTCAATTCAAACTCACTAAACAAAAGTGGGAGTTTATTTACCCACATAACCAGAATGTTCAAAGGGAGCGAATCAGCTCCAGACATGACAACCATGGTACAACTGATGTCATTAAGAATCCATCTCTAGCCAGGCGCGGTGGCTCACGCCTGTAATCCCAGCACTTTGGGAGGCCGAGGCGAGCGGATCACTTGAGGTCAGGAGTTTGAGACCAGCCTGGACAACCTGGAAACCCCGTCTCTACTAAAAGTACAAAAATTAGCCAGGCGTGGTGGCAAGTACCTGTAATTCCAGCTACTCAGGAAGCTGAAGCAGGAGAGTCACTTGAACCCAGAAGGCGGAAGTTGCAGTGAGCTGCACCCCAGCCTGGGTGACAGAGCAAGACTTGGAAAAGAAAGAAAGGAAAGAAAGAAAGAGAGAGAAAGAAGGAAGGAAGGAAGGGAGAGAGAGAGGAGGAAGGAAGAAAGGAAGGAAAGAAGGAAGGAAGGAAGGAAGGAAGGCAGGGAGGGAGGGAAGAAAAGAAAAGGAGAATCCATCTCTTTCTCTCCTGTTCTATGTTGACTTTATTCTCAGACTGGTTCTAATGGCAACAAAGACAGCCCGACAGTTCTGGATCAACTTACTTCTCAGTACTTGAAACCTCAGAAGAACAGAGGCAGCATTTTTCCAATAGTTCTAGCAAACCCTGGGAAGAGATTTGATTGGTCCATCTTGGGTCATGTGTCCATTGGCTGAATCCAGACAGATATAGAACCCTGAATACAGCACAGTCACAGATCTGTACTTCAAGTTTGGAGGTGGGATCACATAGACTGAGGATGGAGGAGAACAGGTTCCCAAATGGAAATTGATGTTCAGTTGCCAAAAACAAGGAAGATGCATATTATGGGAGCAAAAGAAATGTTGATGTCTGTTCTATCCTACTAATCCCAATTTACTTTTACAGAAAAAATTATTATTTTAGCCAAGAATTACTGTTATTTATATTATCAGGTTTATTTCATTAATTCTTTCAAACTTGCAATTAAGTTTTTTAAAAGTAAGAAAATAAGCCAAGAGAAATTATAAGGTGAAATTAATAAGACAAAATTTAACATTACTGAAATATAAATCAATAAAATAGTGAAAGAATAAATGAAAATAAACTATTTGAAAAGATAAATTGAATAAATGTGCTTGTGCTTCATCAAGGGTAAAAGAGGATAAAAACATGTAAGTTTAAAAATAATAAAGGAGGTACAACCATGTTACAGAAGAAATTAAAAGACATAAATTGATACAAAGTGAAAACAAAAAAGTATGATCTTGTAAACAATATACAATATATTAAAATTAATCAGAAAAGAATTGGAAAATTTTAAAAAATATATTAATTACTATAGAGAATATGGAAAAGGTGACTTTAAAACTAACAACATTGAAACAGAGAATAATGCCAGATGGTGTCATAGTTGAGTTTTAACTTTTACCAACAGATAGTTAAAAGGTTAAATAATTCTAGGCCGTAGGAAATTTTTTTAAAGTTCTGTCATTCAGTAGCAAAAGAAAAAAAATCAACCAATTAATTAAATATAAATGCAAAAATAAAAAATCAGTCAATCAGTAAGACAATTGTCTTGGCTTTACATCCCAAATGTATCCAGGATTTTCACTGGTGCCGCCCTGGCCCAAACTGCTGTCATCCACCATCTCTTGTCGAGATTGCCGTATTGGACTCCCATCCGGTCTCCTGGCTTCTGCCTTTGTCACTTCACGCTGCTCTCCACCTACCAGCCAGAGTGACCCTTCCGGTCAGTAAGTCAGATGATGCCATGCTGCTGTTTGGAAACTACCAGTGACTCTCGCCTCAGGGAAAAGCCAAACTCCACATGCTGGTCTTCAAGGTCTCACATATTTGGACTCTCCTGGCTCATTCCAAGTCAGCCACGCTGGACTTCTTGCTGCCCTCACACATGCAGGCTTGCCCTTACCCAGACTTCCTCTTCCTGGAATGCTCCTCCCAGCTCTGCACAGGCTCTGCTCCCTCACCTCTCTTGGCTTAAATATCACTTTCCAGAGAGCCCTTTCCTGATCACCTTATTTAAAATGGCATCCCCCTACCCCAACCTGTGGTAGATACTATTACAATTCCCAGATTCTTTTTTTTTTCTTATATTGATCACTATTTAATGCACCATGATTTAACTTATCTATTCACTTATTCTCTATCTGCCTTCACTCTAGCTATTGTAAGTTCTGTGAGGGACCTTTTTGCCTGATTTGTGCACCCTTGTATCCTCTGGCTCATAGCAGGTGCTCAAAAAATGTTTGAATGAATTTAATCAATGATTTCAGGATGATTGGTGCTGCTTATTTTCCTCCACCATGATAGCTCTTCTCTAGAAAAGTCTGAGTATCTGACGGAGTCCTTGGTATAGAGAGATGATTGTCATTTAAAACTCGATCCTCTCAAAATTCAGATAGAAATTTAATATGATTACCATTGGAATGCCAATCATGTTGGGAAGGTGAGAAATGAATAAAATTGTCTTGAAAGTTATGTGGAAAAGTGAATGCCTGAGGATAACTAAGAGACAATAGGCAAATTTTTAATATAAAATTAAGTTATAAAAACATACAGTGAAAATGCTTCTTCTGTCTTGTCCCACATCTGCCCAGTTCCATCTTACCCCTCACCACATGTATCCCTCCAGAACTTCTTTATACATATACAAGCAGGTATGAGTACAAAAATATTTTTTCATTGTTTTCTACCCAAGGGGTAACACTGTACACATTGAATCTTGCTTCTTCTTAATAGGTCTCTAAGGTATTTGCAGCACAAAAAGAGCTTTCTGGTCCTTTATTACACAGCAGACTCATGTCTCCATTGTATGAAGATGACATAATTTGACTAGTCCCCTAGGACATTGTTTCTAGTATTTTGTTACAAAAAGCAATGTTGTAAAATATGTACTTTTTTCCTTAATGAAAATATGGCTGTAGAGTAAGTTTCTAAAAGTAGAACTGCTGGGAATATGCATTTGAAATGTGGCCAAATTGCCTGACAAGGGCTTATGCTCTTACCAGCAATGAGTAAGAATGTGTTCACCCAAAGCCTCAGCAACACAGTGCATCACTAAACTTCTGGAATACCGCTGATATGAGAGGTGAAAAATGATATCTTAGCATAGTTTTCATTTGTACTTTTTTTTCTTATCAGGAGTGAGGTTCATTATCTTTTAAGAATAATGTGTATTTTTTCCAAAAGCTCTTCATGTTCTTTGCTCATATTTCTACTAAGTTGAGGGATAGTGGAAAGACTCAATGGGAAAAAACAGAGAATCCTAGCCAGGCATAGTGGTTCATGCCTACAGGCATAATCCCAGCACTTTGGGAGGCTGAGGCAGGAGGATCATCTGAGTCCAGGTGATGAAGGCTGCAGTGAGTGATGACTACACCACTGAACTCCAGCCTGGGCAACAGAGCAAGACTGTCTCAAAAATAAGAAAAATAAAAATAAAAATTTAAAAAGAAAATAATTTAAAAAAAAGAAAATTTTTTAAAAAATTTAAAAAGAAAAAAATTTAAAAAGAAAATCCTGAACAGACCTACAATATATTTATGTTTTAAATAGGACATAAAAAATGATTTTCATGTCTAGAGAAGGCAAATTTACACACACAGAAAGCATATCTGAGATTATCTAGGCTGGGATGTAAATAGGCAAACTTTGGGGGGGTGATAGAAATATACTAAAATGGAATTGCAAAGATGATTGTAAAATTATCAACTTCTTACTAAAGTCACTTAACAAAAGATGAATTTTATGGTATATAAATTATACCTCAATAAAGCTACTTTAAAAATGATTTCAGGAAATTATAGAGCAATTAGGCAAGAGAAATAAATAAAAGGCATCCAAATTGGAAAAGAGCAAGTGAAATTATCTCTGTTCACTGATGACATGGTCATATACCTAGAAGAATCCTAAAGGCTCCCCCAAAAGACTCCTAGACTTGATAAACAACTTTGGTAATGTTTCAGAATACAAAATCAGCATACAGAAATCAGTATCATTTCTATATATCATGAATATTCAAGCTGAGAACCAAATCAAGAACTCAATCCCCACAATGGCCACAAAAGAATAAAATACCCAGGAATACATTTAACCAAAGAAGTAAAAGATCTCTACAAGGACAACTACAAAGCACTGATGAAAGAAATTGTAGATGATATAAACAAGTGGAAAAACATCCCATGCTCATGGATTGGAAGAATTTATGTCATTAAAATGACCATTCTGTCTTAAGACAATCTACATATTCAGTGTGATCCCTATCAAATTACCAACATCATTTTTAAAAGAATTAGAAAAAAAAATCCTAAAGTTCATATGGAACCAAAAAAGTGCCCAAATAGCCAGAGTAATCCTAAGCAAAAAGAACAAATTTGGAGGTATCACACTGACTGACTTCAAATTATACTACAAAACTATAGTAACCAAAACAGCATGGTATGGCTACAAAATTAGACATGTGGGTCAATGGAATAGACTAGTGAACCCAGAAATAAAGCCACATATCTACATGCAACTGATCCTTAAAAAAGTCAACAAAAACAACAGAGAAAGAACACCCTAGTCAATGAGTGGTGCCAGGTAAATAAGCTAGCCGTATGCAGAAGAATGAACCTGGATCCCTATCTCTCACCATGTAAGAAAATTAATTCAAGGTATATTAAAGACTTAAGAATAAGACCTGAAACTGTAAAAATACTAAAACAAAACCTAGGGAAAACTCTTCTGGACATTGGCGTAGGCAAAGAATTTATGCTGAAGACCTTAAAAGCAAATGCAACAAAAATAAAAATAGTCAAATGGGACTTAGTTGAACTAAAACTCTTTTGCATAACAAAAGAAATAATCAACAGTGTAAACAGACAACCTACATAATGGGGAAAGTATTTGCAAATCATGCTTCTGACAGAGGATAAATATACAGAATCTGTCTAGAAGGAACTAAAACAACTCAACAAGGAAAAAATAAACAACCCCATTAAAAATGGCAATCCTAGCTGTGTCTTGAGGCTATAGCCCCAGCTACTCAAGAGGCTGAAGTGGAAGGATCATTTGAGCCTGGGAGGTTGAGGTTGCAGTGTTTGGGCCACTGCACTCCAGTCTGGATGATGAAGCAAGGCCTTGCCTCAAAGAGGGAAAAAAAAATCTAAGGTGGGTGAGAGCTTTTCGATTAAGACTGGAAACTCAAAAACTATAAAAGTACAGATATCCATATTTGACCCAATAAATATGAAAAACTTTTGCTTGGAAAAGATACCAGAAGCTAAGTCCTATGATCTGAAGTGTCCACCCAAAATTCGTACGTTGAAACCTAATCCTCAAGGTGACAGTATTAAGAGGTGGGGCCTTTGGGAGGTGATCAGGTCATAAGAGCTTTGCCCTCATGAATGGGATCAGTGACTTTACAAGAGAGGCTGAGGGAGCTTGTTCATCACTTCTGCCATGTGAGGACACGAGGGTGTCGTCGCTGAGGAACAGGCCTTCACCAAACACCAAAACTGCTCGCACCTTAGTCTTGCACTTTCCAGCCTCCAGAATTGTGAGCAATAAATTCCTGTTGTTTATAAATTACCCACCCTAAAATCTGGTATAGGAGCCCAACCAGACTAAGACACAACGTCAACAGGTAAACACCAGCTTGGGGAGCAGGGAAGACTGTCAACTCAGAGATCAGACAGAGGGTGAATAGCTATAAATACAGAGAACTCTTACAAAACAAACAAGACAGGGATAAGCACCATGACAGAAAACTGAATCAAGGTTACAAATAGGCAGTTCACAAAAAAATTCCATGAGATCAACGCATATATGAAACGAGATTCAAATTCATGTGTAATCAGGGAGATACCCAGTAAAGTTACAATGAGATGGGAATTTACTCTGATCAGGTGAAAAACTGAGAGAGGTTGCTAAAGAGAATGTGGGTACTTTAGTGCATTTGTGATTGGAAATACAGTATTATCATATTGTATTAAAAAGACTGCATTAATACAGTCTTTTTTGGAAAGAAATCTGGCCACATTTGTTATGATTAAAATATATACATCTTTGATCCAGAAGTCACACTCCCAAAAATCTATCCTCTGGGAATAAAACCTTCAAAACCAAAAAGCTTACATACACAGAAGTGTACTACTTTGTAAATAGAGGCAAAACCAAAAAATAAATAAAAAATAAAAAACAACTGGAAACAAAGTGAGTATCATCTACATGGGAATAGCTGAAGAAATTCTAATAGAACTGCACCAGAGTTATATGTGGCCATTTAAAAGTATAAATTGAACCTGAGCCAGGTGAATTAAGAGTGATTTCCATAGCCCGGCGTGGTGACTCACACTTGTAATCCCAGCATTTTGGGAGGCTGAGGTGGGCAGATAACTTGAGGCCAGGACTTTGAGACCAGCCTGGGCAACATGGTGAAACCCCATTTCTACTAAAAATACAAAAAATTTCCTGGGTGTGGTGGCAGGTACCTGTAATCCCAGCTACTTGGGAGGCTAAGGCACAAGAGTCACTTGAACCTGGGAGGCAGAGGTTGAAGTGAGCCGAGATTGCACCACTGCACTCCAGCCTGGGCAACAGAGCAAGACCCTGTGTCAAAAACAAACAGAAAAAAAAAGCAAGAGTTATTACATTAGGTGCTAGAGGAATAAAGCAAGATACAGAAAAAATATATATATATAATAAAATAATGGCATACACTTTATATATGTATTGGTATGGGTGTACATTGATGTTTATAGGTGATCATATTAACATGGAGAAAACATATTAGAATGATAATGTCTTAGCTCAAACTGCTATAACAAAATACCATAGACTGAGTGGCTTAAATAATGGATATTTATTTCCCACAGTTCTAAAGGCTGGAAGTCCAAGATCAAGGTGCCAGGGGATTTGTTTGTGGTGAGGCCTCTCTTCCTGTCTTACGTGTAGCTACCTTCTCACTGTATCCTCACACAGGGAAGGCAGGACGCGGTTCAGCTGATAACGACACTAATCCCATTTACGAAGGCTCTAGTCTCTTGAAAAATTTTCTCGTAAAGGCCCCACCTCTTCATACCATCACATTGGAGGTTAGAGCTTAGACATGTGAATTTCAGGGGAACACGTGCAGTCCATAACACTGTAGTACTAACTTCTCTTCACAGATTTCCTGGGTGCCGAGGATGCATTGGGGGCACTGCAGAATCACTGAAAGGGAAAAGGAAGAAAAAAGAAAATAAGCCAATGCTTTGATGAAGAGATTTCAGTGCACCTGACAAATAGCTGTTGCATGGAAGATTTCTCCCTGTTTTCAAAATGGAGCAATGCAGGCTCCGAGAGGATTATTTCCCGAGCCAGGGACCCACAACAAGGCAATTACTGAACCATAAATACCACCCAAGCCTCCTGACTTTCCCAGGGCTTGAATCGGAACCATTCCCAGATAAATATAACTAAATCATCAGCGTAAAATCGATGAGCACAAACATCTAAATGACAAAGGCTTGGCTTGGCAGACTGGGCGTTTGGAACTGGCCCTGTGACTAGAGTCACCCAGTGTCACTTCGCTGGGCAGAATGAAGGCGGCTGCCTCCCCTGCATTTCAGAGAGACACAGAACAAATGAGAGTGGCTGGAGCCACATGAATCAGCCTGTGGTCCCGCTGCCAGTTGTCTCATGCCCATTTGTGGCAAACGGTGCATTTGGAGGGATTAACAGGGAGTAGGAGTGGGTGAACAGATGCAACAGATTAGGGAGGAAATCTGTTCCTGGGTGGCTCTTGGCAAGCTGGTGGGGTTTCTGGCAGAACCAGGAGGGGAGAGGACGACTGGGAAAGGGGAGGGAAATGTTTCTTTTTCTTCTGAGCAAGAATCTTTACTGCTGGCATGTCTTGGTAAACTGCGGCTAAATTCTGAGCAAAGGGAAGGGGATGAGGAGGCATGGAGGTAGGAAAGACGGAATTTTCTGGAAACGAAATGGGATTCAATAGGCAGGTAGACTCAGTCGTCTCACTTCCTCACACAGGGAATTTGTCTCTCAAGGATCCGGGGACCAAACTCCTTAAAATAAAGAAAAAGGCCAGGCGCGGTGGCTCATGCCTGTAATCCCAGCACTTCTGGGAGGCCGTGGCGGGTGGATCACCTGAGGTCAGAAGTTTGAGACCAGCCTGGCCAACAAGGTGAAACCCGGTCTCTACTAAAAATACAAAAAAATTAGCCCAGGGTGGTGGCGGATGCCTGTGGTCCCAGCTGCTTGGGAGGCTGAGGCAGGAGAATTGCGTGAACCCGGGAGGCGGAGGTTGCGGTAAGCCAAGATTGCACCACTGCACTCCAGCCTGAGTGACAAAAGTTAATCTCCCCTCAAAAAAACAAAACAAAACAAAAAAACCAAGCAGCTGCGTCTGTCTGTTATTTTAAAGCTTCCAGCTGATGGTGACCGTGGGCCTGAAGTTGGTCTGGGACAAGGCCCCTTGCGAGCCTTTCACCTGGAGGAAGCCAGGCGAACCTCGGCTAAATGAAAAGGTCAAAGAGCCGGGAAGAGAAAGGGGCTCTCATGCCACAGACCCAGCCCCCGGGGAGCAAAGCCCAGGAGCGCGCAGCAGCGCAGGCCCGGGGGCAGGAGCCGCTGCGGAGGCGGTGGGCCGGGCTTGCGAGGACTCCCTCCATCTGCTCTCGGCCGCAGGTGTCAGTGACTTGAGCGCTGTGTGTGATCAATGGAGCTCTCCAGTAAACGGGAAGCAGCAGACACAGTCCAGAAGGCAGGGTTTACTTTTATTTAGAAAGGTTGAAGAGGGAAAATTTAAATTCGATTTAAATATTTACTCAAAGAGGAGATCGGCAGACAGCTGAGGCATGGGAAGCTAGACACAGGAGCCAGCGGAACAGGGCTTTTCTGAAGTCAGCCCCCGGCAATAAGGACATCTCCAGGTGGAAAGGAAGCAGCGTGAAGATTCAGGAGAAGCCAGGAATCCGCTGAGAGTTTGCGATCACGTGGCCCAGCTCCTCCTCCCACAGATACTGGGACTTGCTATGAGACTTTGAGCAAATTATCCAGCTGCTCTGAGCCTCCGCGTGTTCAGCTGTAGCAGGCTGGGGACATGGATCTAGCTCGTAGAATTCTTATGAGATTTTTTAAAATCCATGAAGAAAGTGCTTAGTAAAAGTAAGCTATTGCTACATCATTCTAAGCCTGTTGAAAGTATGGATTCCTGGACCCTCCTATATTAAGTGTCCGGCTGGGATGAGGCCCAGGAATCTGTAATTTGAATATGCTCTCCAGGGATTTCTACTGGGCAGCCATCTTTGGGAACCCCAGCCCCTGCTATGGGTACCAGCAAGATTCTTGGCCTCAGCATCCTCATCCAGATTCAGTCCCGCAGCTTCAAGGCCCACTGGGTGCTTAACAGGCTTAGTCCTTCCTCTGCCCCACCCCACCATTCCCATCTTCCTCAGGGCATCCTCTTCCCTCGGTCACTCAGACCTAAGGTGGCTGCTTTCTTGTTCCTTTTCACCCTTCACATCCATCAACGAGTCCTGCTAGGGATGACCCAGGCCCCGTCTGGCCTCCCCACCTCCACCCTTACCCGAAGCTGTCCATTCTTCATTCACAGCCAGAGACACTTGTGTAAAAAACAAATCAGGCCGGGCTCGGTGGCTCTCACCTGTAATCCCAGCACTTTGGGAGTCAGAAGTGGGTGGACCACTTGAGGCCAGGGGTTCGAGACCAGCCTGGCCAACATGGTGAAACCTCATCTCTGCTAAAAATACAAAAATTAAATAGCTGGGCTTGGTGGCATGCACCTGTAATCCCAGCTACTCAGGAGGCCGAGGCAGGAAAATCGCTTGAACCTGGGAGGCAGATGTTGCAGTGAGACGAGACCGCGCCCCTACACACTCCAGCCTGGGCGACAAAGGGAGACTTGGTCTCAAAAAAAAAAAAAAAAAAGAACGAATCAGCCCCTATGGCTCTTTGGCTTACAAGGTATGAGAGTTTTAATAGTATCAGACCCGGATTCCTCACCACGGCCTTCGAGGCCCTGCTTCTCTAACTTCACTGCACTCTGCTGCCTGGCACTGGCTCCAGCCACCGAGGCCGCCTCTGTCTCCCTGCGCCTGCCGAGCTTGAGCCTGCCTCCCGGGGCACTGGTTTTTGTCGGGAGCACTTGCCAACCCCGTCCACCCTCCCGCCTTCCTATAGTTTGCTACTTTCTCTTGATCCACGTCTCTACTCGCGTTCCACTTCCTCAGAAGAGCCTGCCCTGACATCCACAGGCAGAGACCAGGCCTGTGACCTGCGGCAGGTTACTCATCCTCTCTGGAACTCAGTGGCCTCATCCGGAAAATGGGGATAATGGCAGCACACACCTCTAGGGCTGCTATGAGGATTAATGGTTTAAACGTACACTGAATAGCACCAGGCACTTAGTAAAAGCTTAATACATGTAAGGTACTGGCTCATGCTAATCTCATGGAATTATAGTGATTTACTGTGTGTCTGTCTCTTCCACAGACTCTCAGGTCGTGGGGTCTTACTCATCTTCATATCCAGGCCAGCTGGCAGGGTGCCTGGCATAAAGAAGTCACCTGTACTGGGTTGAATAGCATCCTCCCACCAGCCCCTGCCAAATTCACGTCCACACAGAACCTTAGAACGTGGCCTTATTTGGAAAGTCTTTGCAAATGCATAGTTAAGGTGAGGTCATACTCCATTAGAGTAGGCCCTAAAACCAGTAACTGGTGTCCTTGCGAAAAGCCATGTGAAGATACAGAGACTGAGACACGGAGGGAAGAAAGTCATCTGATGGCAGAGGCAAGATTAGCAGCTGCAAGCCGAGAAATGCCAACGATTGCTGGTAAATGCCAATCGCTGGGAAGAGGCAAGGAAGGGTCGTTCCCCAGAGCCTCAGAGGGAGGCTTGCCCTGCCAGCGCACAACCGTGAGGGAATAAATGTCTGAAGTTTTAAGCCACCCGGTTGTTACCGCAGTCCTGGGAAACTAATATAACATAAATCAAAGATGCCCCCTTCCCCCCGCACTCTCTGACTCCCATGAAAATGCAAGAGCTTTCCCTGTCCTTTCCCCTATAGCACCACTAGGGGGCGTGTTAGGGGTGTTGGCAACTTGCATTCACTCAGGAGACAGCGGGGACCCAGAGTCCCCCACCCTCAACTTAGAGGTGAGGAGACCAGTATCTGCCCTGCCTCCGCCACTGTCAGCCAGCAGACCCTGAGCTTCCAAAGCCACCGCCCGCAACACGACGGCGTCCTCGGTCCGAGGAGGGGGGAAGGCCTTTCACAACAAAAGCGTTGAAACCCATCCACTGGTTGGACAGTTCTGAGTGTCCCTCGTGGGCCAGGTGCGGGGCCGCACCCCTTTCCCGCCCTCTCTAGGGAACCCTCACTTCCTCTCTCAAATGGTGCTTATTTATATAGCTCGAGCTGCTTCATTTTCCCAAGCGGGTCATTTGGCAAAGACAAAAATGGCTCTGAGAAACCACAGACCAAAATATGTTTCTGACGAGGACCTCCCACCCCTCAGCGCGCCACGTACTTGGCAAGTTCATTCTCTCCCATCTGCCTGTGACATGGTCAGTTTGCCCAGGCGCTAAAGCACCCAGGCCCTGTAGGTCTCTCTCTAGGTCCTGGATCCTAGGCCTTTTAAGGGCACCCCGTCCATTCTCTAGGCCAGGCCATGGGTTGAAGACAGGAGTATTTACAGAACATACCAGGTTGATAAGACAATGCAGACATAAAAATCATGACAGCTGATGGTACTGAGGTGCCTACGCTATGCAAGGCACCGTTAACTTCATTCATTGTTCATTACAAGGGTAATGACTATTATGGGTAAGGACTAGCATGAGCTCTAATTTGGTGATGGGGAAACTGAGGCACGGCAGGTTGAATGAAGCGAGGTTACCCAGTGAAAAAGTGATAAGTGACAAGCCGGAGGCTGATGCCAGACAGTTTGGCTCCAGAGCCCCGGCTGCCAGCCACTGCTGACTGCGAAGCTGAAGGACACATTTTTGCAGGAGACATCATCATGCCGTCGTTGAGGACCCAAAAACTGATTCCTCTGAGTGCACTTATCCTGGTTTGTTGTGTTTCTAAAAATAACAAGTATGGATTTTCTTAGCCATAATCCATTAGCAACCTTTATTGAAGCAGAATATGGAATATGGAGTCAGATGATTTATCCATCTGCAAAGCAGTGACGTACGCAAGTTGCCTGGCACATAGTAGGCATCCAACAATTTTAGTTTTGTGAGTCTCCCACTGCCTAAGTAGATTTTACATGAAACTGCACAGTTATGGAACTAAGATATTCCCACTTTAGGTCACCTCTAAGATTATACATTAAATCAGATCATTATTATATTAAGAAATTTGAAGCTCTGAGGGACCTCTAGAAATCATGGCGTCCTGTAACTGACTCCAAGCACCAATTAAACTATCACAAAGATGTCAATAGTAAAGATGAATAATGTGCTCATTGCTCAGCATCATTGACTTCCTATTTCTTGGGAAGACAAGATGTAGCAGAGAACACGGGACTGTGAATCCAAAGATAAATGTGAACTCTTGGCTCTACGGAGGATGGATATTAGCACCTGCTCTACTCAGCTGATCAGTCATTTTGTGGCAAAAGGAGTACAGGGTCAGTGAAAAGTGATTATAAGTGGTAAGGTGCTTACAAATATAAGGCATAATTGGGTATGGCTGTGTTTTGCCATGAAGTGATGAGTTTTCTGGTGGTGTGGAAGCTGGTCTGGGTAGGGTAGGTGAAACTCTACACTGCTGTGAGAAGGGTGTGCTGGGTCTTCTCTCTCTGCCCCTCCAGGTGCGCCGTCCACGTTTCTCCCTGCTCTGTGCCCTGCACACGCTTCTCTTGGAACAGACTATGTTGCTAGGGCTTCACTGGCTTCTGGTTTTCAGTTCCTATGGCTGGTGGACTGGACAAGAGAGGGGACTTGTTTCTACTTTCAGTTCCTGCCGAGCAAGCTGTGATTTGGCAGGGCTGCAGTTTTCTACCTAAGATCACATTCCCATTGGGCAACCCCTCTCCCTCGACTCCAGCTCTCACCCTATTCCACCAAGTAGGTTAATTGGGAGCGGATCCCAAGAAGGACTACTTAGGGGAGTGAGGAACTGATCAATGCACTCTGTATCAGCTGCCTCTTTTTCCTGATCCATTTCTCCTTACTCCCCCAATAGCTCTTGGGATCATCTCCCAATGAACCTACTTGCACTTGACTCTTCGTCTCAGAATCTGCTTCTCTGGGAACTCAACCTAAGATACCAGGTAACTGTATCTTGACCCGTGACATAATTGAATGCCTCATTGATCCAGGTCACTTACAAGGCATCATAGACTAAACTGTCTAATTCCTTAGCAAGGTTTAAGACCCTTCCTGATCAGGCGTCTGCTCCCCCTCCAGCTTGACCCTTCTCTGGTCCTTTCTTTGCCACACTCTTGCTTGACACCTTCATATAGCAGCCACACTCAGTTCATTGTAGTTCTTGGGACACATTCTGATACTCCAGCTGCTTACCCCATGCCATGCTGTTCTCCCTGCCAGGAGCATTCTTCACCCACCATTCATTAGCCCACCTGCCACCTGTCCTTGAAGATTCAGCCTTCTCTGATCACCCGCTGTGAGCACACACCAAGGCTGGGTGGCACTTCCCTCTTCTATGCTATCAAGCCATTCTTTTCTGATGCCACCTATTTTCTCCCACTAGACAGTAAGTTCCAGAATGCAGGAACTCCATTTATTTTCAAATCCCAATCCTAGCACCATACTACATGGGGGAGGTTTTTAACTAATTTCTTGATGAATTAATTTTTTTCAAGTAAATAAGTAGTATAAATTAGTTCCACCACTGTAGAAGACAGTGTGGTGATTCCTCAAGGATCTAGAACTAGAAATACCATTTGACCCAGCAATCCCATTACTGGGCATATACCCAAAGGATTATAAGTCATTTTACTATAAAGACACATGTACATGTATGTTTATTACAGTACTATTCGCAATAGCAAAGACTTGGAAGCAACCCAAATGCCCATCAATGATAGACTGGATAGCGAAAATGTGGCACATATACACTGTGGAATACTATGCAGCCATAAAAAAGAATGAGTTCATGTCCTTTGCAGGGACATGGATGAAGCTGAAAACCATCATTCTCAGCAAACTAACACAAGAACAGAAAACCAACACCACATGTTCTCACTCATAAGTGGGAGTTGAACAATGAGAATACATGAATACACAGAGGGGAACATCACACACGGGGGCCTGTCAGGGGTGGGTGGGAGTCAATGGAAGGGAGAGCATGAGGACGAATAGCTAATGCATGCAGGTCTTAAAACTTAGATGATGGGTTGACGGGTGCAGCAAACCACCATGGCACATGTGTATCTATGTAACAACCTGCACGTTCTGCACATGTATCCCAGAACTTAAGTGAAAAAAAAAATCTATTGTAACATTTTTTTTTAAAGTAAATGAACAAAACTTTAATTTTGGACAGGCATAAGACAATTCCCCTAATACAAGGTGGAATAGGATGAATATCAAGACAAAAGTCTCAACCACCTTTGTGGATGCCAGAGTAGAGAGAAGGCGGCAATTACTGCCTCAAGAAAGAAGTGAGCATTCACTTTGAAGATCATGAAGGATGATATAAGTGAGCAGTGGAAATGGAGGTGACGAGGAGCATGGAAAAGAGCAGTCCAGACATAGTGTTACCAGAAATGGGTCCCGATCCAGACCCCTAGAGAGGGTTCTTGGACCTCGTGCAAGACAGCATTCGACGCAAATCCACAGAGTAACGTAAAAGCAAGTTTAGTAAGAAAGTAAAGGAATAAAGAATGGCTACTCCATAGGCAGCTGAGGACTCCTCGGAGCTGCTAGTTGCCCATTTTTATGGTTATTTCTTGATGCTATGCTAAAGGAGGAGTGAATTATTCATGTCTTCCACTTTTAGACCATCTAAAGTAACTCCCTGATGTTGCCATGGCATTTCTAAAGTGTCATGGCGCTGGTAGGAGTCTAGCAGTTAGGATGACCAGAGGTCACTTTCGTCGCCATCTTGGTTTTGGTGGGTTCTGGCCAGCTTCTTTACTGCAACCTGTGTTATCAGCAAGGTCTTTATGACCTATATCTTGTGCCGACCTCCTATCTCATCCTGTGATGTAGAATGCCTTAAACATCCAGAAATACAACCCAGTAGGTGTCAGCCTTATTGCACCCAGCTTCTATTCAAGATGGAGTTGCTCTGGTTCAAATGTCTCTCATGTTTCAGAGCCCCACGCACAAATGTCCTGAGGAAGGACATTTCTGAGTCAACCTGGGAAATGAGGAATGATCTGAGCCAGCAGGAACACAGGGACCTAGCAGAGCCTTGGGAGGCAGCGAGGAAGGTGTGAATGGGGGTGCTTCCTTTGACCACCCAGGCTTGGTCCCAAGGCACATGACTTTGCTCATTGTTTAACAGGCAGACCCTCCCCCAGCACTGCCATCTTTCCTTCCTTCCTCAGCTTCCTCTGCTAGTGGGTGAGGCTTCCTGTTAAGTCGTTCTGAGAACTGCAGTTTTCAGAGCTTTGGAGACCAGGAATGCCTGCCAGCACAATTACTGTGAACGATCCCCACGGAATTCCAAGGAACAATTCCTCACGCTGCTCACCTGGGCATTCAGGAGAGCGCCAACTTTCAGAAGGATAGAGCCCCAGACATGTTCTCTTACTTTCAGGGACCCACACTTTATTAACAGAGCAGTCAGTGCCACACAGGAAAATGAGTGTGCAACTCTGCTTTTAGTCACAAAGCCGCATTGTAACTACCAGTGTGCTTGCTGTTTAAAGGAATGCTGCTGTGAATCATTTCCAGGACAAATCTTCTCTTTGCAAAGTAAATTGCCATCCTCTTTTATCTTTTAATTAACAATACTTAAAGCTATATAAGGTAAATTCCCATTTTTCTGAAATTCGGAAAAGGATATATATATACATATATATATAAATATACAAATATACATATATATACATATAAATATACACATCTATACATGTATATTTTTATATATACAAACATTCATATAACCTGATAGTAAAAGACAGACTATACAGTGACAACCAGCATTCATAATAATGACAATAAAACATCGCAAAATCCTAGAATATCAGGTCAGGTGTGTTGGCTCACGTCTGTAGTCTTAGCACTTTGGGAGGCCAAGGTGGGAGGATCCCTTTAATCCAGGAGTTTGAGACCAGCCTTGGCAACATGATGAGGCCTCATCTCTAGAAAAAAATTTTAAAAATTAGCCAGGTATGGTGGCTCATGTCTGTAGTTCAGGCTACTGGGGAGGCTTAGGTGGGAGGATCATTTGAGCCCGGGAGGTTGAGGTTGCAGTGAACAGCCTCACTGCAGAGTCTCACTGCAGAGGCCTGAGATCACACAACTTCACTCCAGCCTGGGTGACAGAGAAAGACCCTGTCTTCAAAAAGAAAAAACAAAAAGAAAAAAGAAATCCTTGAATATCTTTTGACAAATAGAAAACTGGTCAATAATCTCTTATCCCTCCCTCACAATTCCAAAATCCTAAAGACTCTGAAATCCAATTTTTAGAGGCAATTTGAGCAGCAAAATTCATGTGATAGCAAACACTGACCTAGATTAATGAGAAGTGACTTATAGTTGTTAATTATCTCACTTACAGTAAATAACTGTGGATGGATTTTATCACAAAGTGCTGCCCTAGGCCCTGCTGGGGTGTGCTACGTAAGATATCATTTATATACATGGTTTTCTTCCTAGAATACAAAATATTCTGAATTTTAGAATACATCTGGCCGACAGAGCTGACTCTGTACAAATGATGTTCAATCAAATTTTTGTGTTGGGCATTTTTTAGGGTTTTCCCGTTTTGTGAAAGTTGAAGTGCCAGCTGCTCCCTTTTCACAGCCCCACTCCTTCCTGGCCTCTCCTGGGAGGCAGCCCATGCAGATGGCCTCATGTCCCAGGCTTCCCTGATGGCCACTAGGAGGCACTGGCTGGAGAACCAAAGGTCAGAGAGTGGCAAGTTGGGGCATTTCCTGCCCACTTCAGTACCTGTCACTGGCACTGCCTGCCTCCCTCCTCCTGTCATCTCCTGCCACGCAGCCTGACTTCATGCCCCCACACTCAGCTCTTAGGGGTAGTAACTGCTCCCCACTCTCGCAGGCCTCTGGGCACATTGATCTTTATTTGTTTTCTGTACCCAGCCCACACCTCATAAGCGGCCCCTCCATTTGAGCCTCTCCGTCTGAACCAGCGGCACATCCAACAACAGATAAATCGGTAGACCACAGTCCCCGTAGTGTCCTGTAAAATGCACTGATCTTCAATCAAGAGGCTTGAATTGAAGATTACTTAACATTGGGCAAGTTACTTTACTTTTCTGTTTTCCTATCTGTAAAAAGGGGCTGATAATGCCTATTTCAGAGTGTGCAATTATTATTTTAAAAAATTGATACATGTGAAAATGTCTAGGAAACTCTTAGGAAATGCACATAATTCAACAGCTCTTAAGAAAGTAGAATATTTGTTATTCTGATTGTCCCTCAGCTCTTCTGGGTAAAAGGGTGTTTGCTTTGTTTAAAGGTACGTATATCAGTGCTCTGAGACCAGAAGGGCTACAGATACCTAGAAAAGGAAGGTCCTCTCTTTCCAGCTGTCCTTTGCTGCCTGTGCTTAATTTCATATCATCCGCCTTCTGTGAGTGCCTTGGGCAGAAGCACAGTGCTTTAGTCTTATACTGATCAATCTACTTTTCCTTTTCTATCGTCTGCCATTCTGGAATCATCTAGGGCTTCGTCTTTATGTCCTTCCAAATCTTTAGCATTTGTCCAGTATCCTCATAGCTTTATCTGCTTTAGAATTTCATGCAGCCAGGCGTGGTGGCACATGCCTATAATCCCAACACTTTGGGAGCCTGAGGCAGGCAGATCACTTGAGGCCAGGGGTTCAAGACCAGCCTGAGCAACATGGCAAGAGCCCCGTCTCTACAAAAAATGCAGAAAGTTATGTGGTGACACGTGCCTGCTGTCCCAGCTGTTAGGGAGGCTGAGGTGGGAGAATCACCTGAATCCAGGAAGTTGAGGCTGCCGTGAGCCATGATTGCACCACTGCACTCCAGCCTGGGTGACAGCATGATAAAATGCTGTTTGGTTGTTTTTTTTTTTTTTTCGAGAGCCCCATCTCAAAAGTAAATAAACAAACAAAGTCACATTCTTCCCTAGAACATAAAACAATAACTTTTAATAAAACTATATCACTCACTAAAATTCTCTCCAACTTCTCATTCCAACACTGTGTTAAACAGGAATCTTCTGTGGATGTCATTTGCCAATAAGAAATTGTGGCTTTGGCTTTAGAAAAATCCAGATCAACTTTTTGTGGCCAAAATTCATTAGGAATATATTTAACTCTCTCCTTTACTTTAATCACAGAGGCTTGGCCCGAAACGCTGATCTTTCCTGCAGCTGGTCGTTGTGGCACTACATGGGTGTTCCCCACAGAAGAGAACAATCAACAGGATTAAGTTACTCTGAGTTCTTAATTGATTTTCCAGAACTTCCTCTTCCTATCACAAAACACAGCTTTCTGAGCAACACATTCAACTGAGCCTAATCCTGCTGGAAACTTTAGTGAACAAGACACACTCCGGAAATAAACATGATTTCACATGTACATTTACAGTTGGTATCAGTACCAACTGATACTCTTAACCTCCCCAATAACCCGTACCAGACCCGGTGCCAGAACAAGTTCTGTGTTCATGTTACACACTCTGAGAATGGTTCAAATTCTCTTCCTCTCCAGAGTTTTGTTGTACAAAAATATGTCCTAGAAATAAAGAGGACATACTTATAGGACTTGTCAGTGCCGTGACATGAAAAGATTATGGTCAGGCTAATTACAATGATTGTATTTAGTTACTGTGACTTGGTATCATTTTCTTTCCTGTTGGTAATATATAGTTACACCTAAACAAAACAGAGTTCATCTGTTTTAAGTAAGAGATGGCATGGCACCTTTGCAGTGTGTGTGTTAATCTAAATGGGAATCCCTACATAGAACCAGGCTCTAGTTCAGGAACACGCCTGACTTTGTATACCCCCAAGGGCCTACAGAGCGAATGAATGCTCGCTGTGTGCGAGCTAAACAGAACTGAAGTTCCATTCAGAGGAGTTTTCTCCACAGGCCTTTTATCAAGATTCAGGAAGCTTTTTTATAAGGCCCAGGGAGCAACCCCGTAAGGCTCTGTGATCACGTGCCCTTGGTTGCCCCTCTCAACTGCCATTGTGGTGCAAAGGCCATCATGGACACAAGGTAAGTAGAAGATGGGCGTGTCTGTGTTCAGCAAAACCTGACCTATAAACACAGGTGTTGGGCTAGAGTTTTTCCGGGAGCCTGTAGCTTGCCATCCCTCGCTTGACTTTTTTTTATAGAGTAATTGCTACATTATTCTGCAATTATCTGTGATTTGCCTGTCTCCTTCATAAACCTACGAGATCCTCCCCTAAGAAATACTTTCCAAAAAGAAGTCCAATCATTGGGTAAGCCATTGTAAAAACAACTGATTCTGGCAGACATTTTCAATGGATAAGAAAACAAGTGGGAGAGTTTAATGAAAAACAGGATATTTACATAACCCCCAGATGTCACCCCACAACATGTGTATAAATTCCAAAGAGGGAAAATAGTAAATTGACAGTGGAAAAACCTGGCAGAAATCCACTCAGTCAAATGATCAAAGTTATTGTACCTGATAATGTGATAAATCAACACCAGGTTCCTCTATGGTATTTCTGCTAAAAATAAATAACCTGGATTCAATCATGAGAAAACATCAAACAAACCCAGGTTGAGGGACAGTCTACATATTAGGTTAGTGCAAAAATAATTGCAGTTTTTACCATGACTTTCGATGACAAAAACTGCAATTACTTTTGCAAGAACCTAATAAATGTCAATGTCATGAAAGACAGACTGAGGAACTGCTCCAGATTAAAGAATGAGGGGAAAAAAGCTGGATGTGGTGGCTCACTCCTGTAATCTCAGTAGTTTGGGAGGCGGAGGTGAGAGGATCATTTGAGGCCAGGAGTTTGAGACCAGCCTGGGCAACATAGTGAGACCCTGCTTCTACAAAAAATGAAATAAAGTTAGCCAGGCATGGTGGCACACACCTGTAGTTCCAGCTACTAGAGAGGCTAAGGTGGGAGCCCAGGAGCTCAAGGCTGCCGTGAGCTATGATTGTGCCACTGTACTCCAGCCTGGGGGACACAGTGCGACGAGATGCTAACTCAAACAAAAAAATCATGGAAAAAAAAACACGACAAGTAAATACAAAGCAAGATCTGGGATTTTGCTTTTATAAAGATCATGACTGGGAAGATTGGCAAAATCTGGAAAAGGTCTTGAATACATTAAGTATCACGAAATCTGATGGTTTTATAAGGGGAAAGCCCTTTTGCTTGGTATTCATCCTCTTCTCTTGTCTGCCGCCATATAAGATGTGCCTTTTGCCTTCTGCCGTGATTGTGAGGCCTCCCCAGCCACACGGAACTGTGAGTCCATTAAACTTCTTCTTTATAAATTACCCATTCTTGGGTATGTCTTTATCAGCAGTGTGAAAACAAAGTAATACAGGTCTATAGATTGAGTATTATTTTGTATCAAAGTTAATTTTCAGATTTTGATAATTATACAGTGGTTATGTCCTTGATTTTAGTACACACACACACACTGAAGTATTTACAGGTACCTGGGCATCATAACTGCAACTAAGGTGACCAACTGACTTGGTTTGCCCAAGACTTCTGGGGGTCTTAGATGCAGAACTTTCAATGTTAAAATCAGGAAAGTCCCTGATAAACTAAGCAGAGTTGGTCGCTGTAGGTACAGCTGGCTCTAAAAAGGTTCAGGACAAAAATGTGTGTTTGTGTGTGTACATATAAGGTAAATGTGGTCAATGTTAACATTTGGGGAATATGAGTAAAGAATCTGTATTATTCTTTCAACTTTTATATGTCTGAAATTATGTCGAAATTAAAAATTGAGGCCAGGCATGATGGCTCACATCTGTAATCCCAGCACTTTGGGAGGCCAAGGCAGGTAGATTGCTTGAGCACAGGAGTTCGAGACCAGCCTGGGCAACATGGGGAGACCTTCCCTTCCCCCGCACCCTCAGCCCCATCTCTACAAAAAAAAATGCAGACAGTTAGCCAGGCATGGTGATGCATGCCTGTAGTTCCAGCTACTCAAGAGGCCAAGGAAGGAGAATCATTTGAGCCCAGGGGGACAGGGCTGTGGTGACCACTGACTGTGCCACTGCGCTCCAGCCTGGACAGCAGGGCAAGGCCCTGTCTCAAAAATAAGTAAATAAATAAAATACAACTTGCAAGAAAAAAATTTCAACATGATTCGAAGATGTGTTCTTCAAAGCAGTTTCAAACTTGTATTTTGTGTCATGGCAGTACACACAGTGGCCCAGAGTCGGCGCCGCACGGATCGGAGCCCCTAGGTTGTGGAGTATTATGCACATGGCAGCCACCTAGACTTCAAACCACGTCCCCACAATATTCCCAGCTGGAGAACTGGGGCCATGTCTTATGCATATATGGTATTCTATACATGGCTTTCCATATATATATGGTATATATACCTGTAAATACACACACACACACACACATACACACACACACATATATATATATATATTTTTTTTTTTTTCTGAGATGGAATTTTCACTCTTGTTGCCCAGGCTGGAGTGCAGTGGCACAATCTCGGCTCACTGCAAACTTCACTTCCCAGATTCAAGTGATTCTCCTGCCTCAGCGTCTCAAGCGGCTGGAATTACAGGCACACACCACCATGCCTGACTAATTTGTTTGTATTTTTAGTAGAGATGAGGTTTCACCATGGTGGCCAGACTGTTCTTGAATTCCTGACCTCTGGTGATCCACCTGCCTACACCTCCCAAAGTGCCGGGATTACAGGTGTGTGCCACCGTGCCCAGCCTAGAATACTATATTTTTAGATCCTAAACAAAGTATGAGACCATTCAGAAAATGAGCAAAATTCAACTGTTATGGAATCCCTGACTGATTCTGCACCATGTTGTGCACTTTCCCTCTGCTAAACACTTCCAAACCCCACAACAACCTTGGGGGAAGACTGCCTTGCTTTACAGGTGAAGGAAAAAAGTGAGTCATAAAAAAAGTCAAATAGGCCAGGCATGGTGGCTCACACCTGTAATCCCAGCACTTTGGGAGGCTGAGGCAGGCAGATCACGAGGTCAGGAATTCAAGACCAGCCTGGCCAAGATGGTGGAACCCTGTCTCTACTGAAAATACAAAATTAGCCGGGCGTGGTGGTGCACGCCTGTAATCCCAGCTACTCAGGAGGCTGAGGCAGGAGAAAGTGGAGGTTGCAGTGAGCTGAGATCGCGTCATTGCACTCCAGTCAGGGCAACAAGAGCGAAACTCCATCTCAAAAAAAAAAAGAAAAAAGTTAAATAGCTCCACCAAGGGCACACAACTACCAAGTGGGCAAGGTGGGATCCAAAATAAACACAACACTAATGCCCATTAGCGGGGGTTAGTTAAGGACGTTTGTGGATCCCTTCTGGGGAATATTGAGTAGCCACGTAAAAGCATGAGCTGGTGCCACCTAGGCTGACAAGGGGGTATCAGTGACATCGCGTTGAGTGAAGACAGCCAGGCCACATTGTTTGTGTTGTAGGAATCCCTTTAGGCATGTGGGTATGTGTTTAATTTCTACAAGAGTGTATGTGTAAACTATATACGCACACAATTTGTGTTACTAGAAAGGTCGAAGACAAGAGGTCCCTCAGCTTCAGAGTGCATAAGAATCACCTGGCGACCTTGTTAAAATGCCTAACATTTTAACAAGTTAAAATGCTGTGCTCCTCCTAAACAAGGGGCGTGGGCAGGAACCCAGAGGCACCTAGAATCCGGAAGGCCAAAATACAAGTTATTTTCGGTGGGTTTGTCTTAGAGAGTGGGAATTTTTATTTTTAACTTTAAACAAATTTCATGTGATTGGAATATTTTTGAACAGGTATGTGCCGCTTTTATGCGATTAAAATGACTTTTTAACGCCTCCCCCTTCCCAGTCCTGTTAGCACAGGCCACCACAGCCCTGGAGTGCTCCGGCGGCCGGAGCGGTGCTAAGGCTGTTCCGGAAAAGTGCATCCTGACGTCAGGTGCAAAATAAAGCCCCGGGCTTACCTTATTTGTGCAAACACTGTCTATGCTTCTGGAAACAATGGTTGTGGTATCTCCAAAGAATTGGATGCCAGGGAGACCGACACTCAACAGGCAAAGGCGGTGGTGACTTCCTGGGGCAGCGGCTGGAAGCAAAGACAAAAGAAATCCCCAGCAACTAACTGGTTCCTAAAACAAAAGAGGAGCTGACCTTCTCGGTTTCCCTTTTGTGTTTATGAGCAGCTGGCTTTCACCTGGGGTGTTGGCTTCCTCTCCCAGGGCAGCGGCCCTGAAGTTTGGGCACCAGTGGGTGTGAGCTATCAAGGTGGTGAAGGTAGGATGTCCCTTGGTGGCAGGGACTGCAAGACGCGTGCCAGCGCTCCGGGGTTCCTGGGGTCCTGCTCCAGCCCTGGGGTTGTTTTGCCTGTTTTATCTCAACAGTGAGTGGAATGGTGGAGAGAGGAGGGAAGGGTCCACATGGACAAAAGTAAGAATTGATGGTCTATACAGATCCAGCATCCCGTCCTTTCTCATCATCTCCACCACACTCACCCTGGTCCAAGCTGCCACTGACTCTCTCCTAGATGATGGCAATAGCCACAGTCATCAACATGGCAAAAGCTATGACTTCCCTGCCTCCGCTCTTGTCGCCTTCAGTCTGCGCTCAACACTGTGGCCACAGTAATTTTGTTAATCTGGAAATCTGATTATGTCACACTTCTTCCTCCAATGGCTGCCCATCTCACTCAGAGTACATTCCAAACTCCTTACTGCGGCTCATGAGGCCTTGCCCCGTCTGGCTCTCAGACACCTCTCTGACTTTAACAAACACTAGTCTCAGCCCTGGTCACCCCTCTACAACTGCCCTAGCCTCTTGCTGTTCCTCAAACTACTCAAATATCTCATGACTCAGAGCCACTGCATGTTCCCTTCCCTCAACCTGGAATGCTTGTCCCTTAGATAGCAACATGACTTCCTTACTCACCAACTTCAGTCCTCTTCTCAACCCCTTCTCAGTGAGGCCTTCCCATGGCTACTCTGTCTAAAATTGCAAACTTTTTCTCTCTCTGCTTTGCTTTTTAATTGACAATAAATGCATATAATTGTGGGTTACAATGTGATGTTTTCATCTATGTATACATTGTGGAAAGATTCATTCAACCTAATTGACCTATCTATTATCTTAGTAACTTACTGTTTGGAGGATGAGAACATTAAAAATCTATTCCTAGTAAGAGACAGAGCCAAGATAGGTGACTACCAGCAGCTGGGGATTGTAGCTCCCAGTGAAAGCACAGAGAATGAGAGGACGCCACACTTTCAGACGAATTTTTGTTGCTCACGGACCAGGAGATTCCCAGAGAAGGAGCCCCACGGGTCGCCAGCGTGACTCTTGTGGCCAGCGCGGTGGTTCTTGGTGCAGAGTAAACGGGACTGGGTCCCCTTTTGGCCGACGTTTGGAGCTCCGGGAAGGCAGAGTCGCCCATTCAGCTGACTGAAGGACAGACTCAAGAAGGAAGCCAGACCGGAGATTCTGGGCAGAAAAGCACCATCAATCTTAATGCCACTGTTTTACCTGGTGCAGTGGGTTGCTCAGATTCTGGCACTGGGAATCAACAAGTTGGATGTCCACTCAGAAACCTAATTAGAAAGTTGGTAATTACAAAGATGACAGATGGATAAATTTCTAACAAAGGGAAGAAACCAGCCTAAAAAGGCTGAGAATACCCAAAATCAGAACGCCTCTCCCTCTACGGGGGAATCACAGTTCCTCATCAGCAACGGAACAAGGCCTGATGGAGAACGAGTGTGTTCCATTAACAGAAGTAGGCTTCAGAAGGTGGTTGATAAGAAACTTCTGTGAGTTAAAAGAACTTGTGCTAACCCAATGCAAAGAAACTAAGAACTTTGAAAAAAGGTTTGATGAAATGCTAATGAGAATAGACCATTTAGAGAGGAATATAAGTGAATTAACGGAGCTGAAAAACACAACAGGAGAACTTCACGAAGTATGCACAAGTTTTAACAGCCGAATTGATCAAGCCCAAGAAAGGATATCAGAGGTCAAAGACCAACTTAATGAAATAAAACGAGAAGACAAGATTAGAGAAAAAAGGATAAAAAGGAATGAGCAAAGTCTCCAATAAATATGGGACTACGTGAAAAGACCTAATCTACGTTTGATAGGTGTACCTGAATGTGACGAAGAGAATGAATCCAAGCTGGAAAATACGCTTCAGGATATTATTCAGGAAAACTTTCCCAACCTAACAAGGCAGGACAATATACAAGTCTAGGAAATACAGAGAACACCACAAAGCTATTCCTCAAGAAGACCAACCTCAAGGCACATAATCGTCAGATTCACCAGGGTTGAAATGAAGGAGAAAATACTGAGGGCAGCCAGAGAGAAAGGTCAGTTTATCCACAAAGGGAAGCCCATCAGACTCACAGCAGATCCCTCAGCAGAAACCCTACAAGCCAGAAGAGAGTGGGGGCCAATATTCAACATCCTTAAAGAAAAGAACTTTCAACCCGGAATTTCATATCCAGCCAAACCAAGCTTCACAAGCGAAGGAAAAATAAAATCTTTTGTGAACAAGCAAGTACTGAGTGATTTCATCACCACCAGGCCTGCTTTACAAGAGCTTCTGAAAGAAGCACTACACATAGAAAGGAACAACCAATATCAGCCTTTCCAAAAATATACCAAAAAGCAACGAGCATCAACATAATGAAGAATTTAAATCAACTAATGGACAAAACAGCCAACTAACATCAAATGGCAGTATTAACTCACATATATTATTATTAATCCTAAATTTAAATCAACTAAATCCCCCGATCAAAAGACACAGCCAAAACCCATCGTTATGCTGCACCCAGACCCATCTCACATGCAAGGATACACAAAGACTCAAAGGGATGGAGAAAGATTTAGCAACCAAATAGAGAGCAAAAATAAATAAATAAATAAAAATCAGGAGTTGCAATTCTCGCCTCTGATAAAATAGACTTTAAAGCAACAAAGATCAAAAGAGTCAAAGAAGGACATTACATAATGGTAAAAGGATCAATGCAACAAGAAGAGCTAACGATCCTAAATATATACGCACCCAATACAGGAACACCCAGATACATAAGACTTATAAAGAGACTTAGACTCCCACACAATAATAGTGGGAGACTTCAACATCAATATTAGACAGATCAACGAGACAGAAAATTAACAACGATAGCCAGGACTTGAACTCAGATCCGGAACAAGTAAACTTAATTAACATTCATAGAACTCTCCACTTCAAATACACAAAATATACACTCTTAGCAGAGCCACATCACACCTATTCACAGGTTTAAATGAAATATTGGTTGGCTGCTTGTTTGTTATTTTCTTCCCTCATTCTTTCCTGTCTCCATTATTAAGCACAATTATTGGCATAAAAGAGGTTTTCAATACCCATTTTTAGACTGCATTCTAGCCCGGGCAATAAAGCAACACTCCCGTTCTCTCTCCCCCTTCCTCTTCCTCTTTCTTCCTCTCCTTCATTCTTTTTTTTTTAATTCTTTTTCTTTCTTTCTTTCTCTCTTTCTTTCTTTCTAAAAAAAAATCTATTCTTTTAGCAATTATGAAATATGTAATACAGTGTTATTCACTGTGGTTACCATGCAGTACAACAGATCACTAAAACTTATTCTTCCAGCCTAATTGACACTTTGTACTCTTTGATCAACATCTTCTCTTCCCCATCTCTTTCCTTCTCCACCTGCCCACCCCTCTCCCCCAACCTGGATCCTAGCTTTTGGTAACCACCTTTCTACTCTATTTTTATGAGATTGACTTTTTTAGAGTACACATGTAAGTGGAGATCATACGGTATTTGTCTTTCTGTGCCTGACTTATTTTAGCATAACGTTCTCCACTTCCAGCCCGTTGTTGTGAATGGCAGAGTTTCCTTCTTTTTAAAGGCTGTATAGTATTCCATTGCATGTAAATACCACATTTTTAAATCCATTTATCCATTGATGGGCACTTAGGCTGTTGTGAATCATGCTGAAATGAATGTGGGAGTGCAGGTATCTCTTTGACATAACAATGCCATTTTTTTTGGATATACACACAAAAGTCGGATGGCTGGATCTTATGGTAATTCTACATGTAGTTTTTTGAGGAACTGCCATTCTACTTTCCAAATGGTGGTAGTAATTTCCCTCTCTCTGTTTACTTTTCACCATAGCACTTACTCCATAAGATATATTATATATTTAACTCATTTGGTGATCACCTTTGCCCCTATTTGACTGTAAGCTCCATCAGTACAGGATTTGTTTTCACAGCTGCCTTCTCAGTGCCTAGAACATTACCCAGAATACAGTAGGCACATAAACATCTGTTGACCGGCTACCAAATGAATGGTATTCCCTCGACTCAGCTTTCTATGGCCCCCTGGCCCCTGCACTGCATTTAGTATAGGGATGCATGGGTCCCAATATGGTGCCTGGAAGAAAGGACTTTTGCAATTGAGCATGCACATAGCAGTTCCAGAATGTTTGAAAGCTTCTTGTGTCCTAGCCATGCTTTCTTTTGAAGGTCTCACCCCACATCTTAGCAAAGCTATTTAAAGGCTCCTACCTTCCCCATGAAACAGAATTTTGGCTGAAATTTTTTCAAAAGAGTATCATAGTTTTGTTTGTGAAGTCATTTGGTGAGGAAGTACTCACTGAATTTTCAGTTGCTTCTGATTTTCTGCAGTCATCATACGCACTTGAAGTAAAACCAAATCTACCCTTAAAATTGTTTTCAAATGTAAAGACGTTTTTCTAAATAATCAATTCAACAGTTGATGAAATGGGAATAATTTTGTGTTTTGTGGGCGTTCATTTAAACAGGTATTTATTTTGGCAGGTTTTGTAGTACCTTGTGTATTTTAGAGGCAGTAATTATTTTCCTTCAGGATTTAGCCATGTTTCTTGGCTCTTGAAATATCACAGGACCTAGATCTTGGACCTGGAAAATTCGGCAGATAAAATAAACCTGCAAGAATGAGAGACTGGAAAAAGAAGGCCCCCACCGTTTGCCTGCTAATGCAGGTCCTTGCCTAGTGGTTCATGGCTGGGCTGTCCTGTGACTAGGCCAGGGAGTCAGAAGTCACAGCAGGACTCACCGCGGTCATGCTGGAAGTCCCTGTCCCTGTCTGCTCGTCTCACACAGGCCAGCAGGTACCCATTCTTTATGTGTGGCAGACCTCTGGTGGCCATGAAGCCTACTTTTCTCCATGGCTCTCCTCTCTCCACTTCCGCCTGCATGCTTTCCTGAGCCCTGGTGACAGAAATGTTTTCCTCGACATTTTATGACACTTTAGCAGAATTCCGTTGACTCATCTAAGACAAGATGGGGAGTTGTTCTGCAGCAGTCACCAACCACATGGGGAACCAGATCGCTTAGTCACGTCATCTGCCAAGCCCCGCTGTCCCTGTGCAGAGCATTTCCAATCACGGAAACTTGAAGGCTGTCCATCATTCGTGATGCCATTAGCGGTGGTGCTTTTCACCCCCATCTTAAGCTGTCAGTCGCTGGGCTTGTCTTGTTGCTGTCTCTGGCAGAGACACATTTATTTATCGCACAAGAGCCTGGCACTAAAGGGACTCGTGCAAACTTCCTTCTGGAGATGAAAAGAAAACATCTCCTTCCGGGCCTGTGCCATCTACTGAAAGGCTTTCCAAGCCAAATGCATGTGACTGTCCTAGTGGACAGATGTCACCCAGAGCAGGCCTGAAACAATTTGTTTGTTTTTCTTGTTAACCCAACACGACTTTGAACCTTCTTTATAAATAAGAGAGATAGGGGCACAAAAATCTTTTTACTTCCTGCTTTCTTCTCAGTGTGCTGACATTTCCCAGCGCCATATGTTTTCCTAAATAATGTTTCATGGAAATATATATTTTTTGAAAGATCCTGTTTTTGGGTTATTACAGCCCAAGAGAAAAGAAGGCTGCCTTAGATTATATAGGGCCCTTTATGTGATGCTGTGATTGCTTCTACACCTCTTGATAACAGCAGGCTCATTTAAATGGTTAACATTGAGATGCAGCTGAAGACCTGTAATAAATGTATACTTCTTCATTTAGGCACGCACATTAGCAATAGTCAATCTGCAACAGCAGGGATGCACTAAGCCACAAGCAGGAAATAGTTTGAATAAATGTTTCCCATTCTAAAATGAACGGCTATCGAGTTTGAAACGTGTCAGACTCTTTAGACATATGATAGATATTTGCTGATTACCTCTCCAGCAGGGGTTCAGTCCCATGCTTCCCCACCCTGATTTGCCTAGGGATCACTCTTCCATTCTCAGTGTGGTCTAGACCAGACTGACCGTGCCCAGGAATAGACTGTTTTTGACCCAAGCTGTATTCATTTGTTTTCACGCTGTATTTGTTTGTTTTCATGCTGCTAATAAAGACATGCCCGAGACTGGGAAATTTACAAAAGAACAGGTTTAATGGACTTACAGTTCCACATGGCTGGAGAGGCCTCACAATCATGGCAGGAGACAAGGAGGAACAAGTCTCATCTTACATGGATGGCGGCAGGCAAACAGAGAGAGCTCATGCAGGAAAAGTCCCATTTTTAAACCATCAGATCTCGTGAAACTTATTCACTATCGCAAGAACGTTATGGGAAAGACCTGCTCCCAGGATTCAATTACCTCCCACGGGGTCCATCCCGAAACATGTGGGAATTGAAGATGACATTTGGGTGGAGACATAGCCAAAACATATCTCAAGTTCATCAGTGTAGCTATTTCTCAGGCCACATTGATTGGTCAGGGATGGGTTTGTGATGTAATTTGGGTTAACAAGAGAGGTGACAATAACAGGGGTTGTGTGGAAGATACACAGAAGAGGTTCTCTGTTCCCAGACTATACCTATTGTAATGTGAAGATGTGGGATATGGAATTGCCAGAGCAATTTGCTACCACGGCGAGCGAGCCCAGAGTTGCGGGAGCCTTTGTGTGGAATCTGGAGAGGGATCTGTCAGCCCTGGAGAGATGATAAGAGCCATATCCTATGTGGCTTTGACCCACTAGAAGCCAGCCTTATCTCTGGACTTTTTAACTATGTAAGCCAATAAATTATCTTTGCTGCTTAAGCTTGTTCTGGGTTTTCTGTCAATTGCAACCACAAGAGTCCTAAGTGATTCAAGGTTGCTAATGCTCTTGCTAGCCAGACCTTGGGCAGTATCTAAAGAAACTGAAACTTTGTGGTCAGTGTATTTTTATTTCTTTGTTATGGTTTTTACCTCCCCAGGATTCCTCCCCTCTTCCTTCTTTATGCAGAACCCCATTGACTCTTAGTGAGCCACCCAGGCTGACCCTGCCTTCTGGCTCCAGAGGTGGGCACACGGCCCAGGCATAACCAATACAGCATTCCATTCGCAGGGCTGTTTGATTGGATCAGGGATGGGTGTGTGATCCCTAGATGGCCAGAATAAATAAGATGCAGGAGTTTATTTTAACTCTTACTGAAAAGGCAACTGGCTGGATTCGCTGAGGGAGGATTTAAACACATCGTTGTGGATATGTTTGCCACCACTTGGGGACAGCATTCCTGAAAATGCAGCAATAGAGAAGAAAGACAAGAGATAAAGAGATGATAAGAGAAGGACCAAGTTCTAGCAATGGTTTGTGAGGCCTGGATCCAGCCATCCCTGAAGCCCATGAAGCAGTAACTTCTTTCTTATTAAGACAAATGCAGCTGGGTTTTCTGTCATTTGCAGTTTCAAATCTTGACTGACACAGATATGAAATATCTTTTCACACTAATATATTTCTATCATAATATTCTTATTTTTCACTAGTATAAAACTAATGAATGCTCAATGGAGAAAATCTGGAAAGCAAAAAAATATAAAGCAAATGTCACTTTTAGTCCTAGGACTCTTAAATTATGACCACCAGCTTCTGAGTGAATGCCCTCTGGGTCTTTTTCAGATGCATATTTATGAACTTCAACAACATAGTTTCCGCATTATATTACTGCACTACAATTTGGTAAATTAATTTCCTCCTTTTAAACAGTGGGGTCATTTTCTTTTCGTTTCTTTTTTTGCTATTATTTACTTTTTAGTATTATGAACATCTGTGTTGATAAATCTTTGCACATATTCGTGGACATTCCTTAGAATAAATTCACATGGGCATATGCATAGTCAGTTCAATAGCCTTTTTCCATTTTTTATATATATAACATTTAAGCAAACATGTTTATGCATTCCTTTGTATAGCATAAACTTATAGAAGTAGAATTTCTGGGTAGAGGGCATGCCTGTTGAAGGATATACATTGCCAAACTGCTCTGCAGAAGGTTATTTAAATTTATACCAAGGCAGCTCTTCCACACACACACTGGATACTCCTGCTACCTCAATTACTAGATGAATGTTTTCTTTCTATGTTGGTTGGCTATTTATACTAATGTTTTCTTGATTTGCCTCTTCATAGGCAATGATTTAGGATTTTTTCTTTTTTTTTTTTTTGTCTGTTTTTTGAGACGGAGCCTCCCTCTATTGCCCAGGCTGGAATGCAGTGGCACAATCTCAGCTCACTGCAACCTCTGCCTCCCAGGTTCCAGCAATTCTCCTGCCTCAGCCTCCCAAGTAGCGGGGGCTATAGGCACGCACCACCAT
Source organism: Sapajus apella (assembly GCF_009761245.1). NCBI lineage: Eukaryota > Metazoa > Chordata > Mammalia > Primates > Cebidae > Sapajus > Sapajus apella. The sequence continues at coordinate 16,422,550 of NW_022436945.1, forward strand.
GCCAGGCTAGTTTTGTTGCAGTTTTATTAGAGACGGGGTTTCACCATATTGGCCAGGCTGGTCTTGAACTTCTGACCTCACGATCCACCTGCCTTGGCCTCCCAAAGTGCTGGGATTACAGGCATGAGCCACCGCACCCAGCTGCAATGATTTAGGATTTTTTAACTTTTCTTTCAGAAGTAACTAGGTATATAAGGGCATGCCTCATTAGTCAGTAATTTTTATTTTTCCAATGACATTTTCTTTTATTTTTGACATTAAAAAAAAATCCAGGCCATAGTGAATGTATTTTGGTTAGAAACACTCATTGTTCATTGTTTTGAAGGTCTGCTTCCTTGAACCTGGGAGTTGGAGGATGCAGTGAGCCAAGATCACGCCATTGCACTCCAGCCGTATTGAGCATTATGTCCATCTTATTAATGAAGAAACTATTCAAATGAAGTCTCATAGAGGTTAAACAAGTTAGCCTAAGTCTCCTTGTTAATGTGTGGAAATGGAACTCAAACCCTTACCTCTGGGAAAACATAGAAGACAGAATAGTCACATTTTTAAAAATTCAGACCAGGTTCAGTGGCTCATGCCTGTAATCCCAGGACTTTGGGAGGCTGAGGTGGGCGGATCACTTGAGGTCAGGAGTTCAAGACCAGCCTGGGCAACATGGTGAAACCTGGTCTCTACTAAAAATACAAAAATTCGGGGCCAGGCGTGGTGGCTCACGCCTGTAATCCCAGCACTTTGGGAGGCCGAGGTGGGTGGATCACGAGGTCAAGAGATCGAGACCATCCTGGTCAACTTGGTGAAACCCCGTCTCTACTAAAAATACAAAAAATTAGCTGGGCATGGTGGTGCGTGCCTGTAATCCCAGCTACTCAGGAGGCTGAGGCAGGAGAATTGCCTGAACCCAGGAGGCGGAGGTTGCGGTGAGCCGAGATTGCGCCATTGCACTCCAGCCTGGGTAACAAGAGCGAAACTCCGACTCAAAAAAAAAATATAAAAATATAAAAATTCTCCAGGAGTGGTGGTGCACATCTGTAATCTCAGCTACAAAGGAGGCTGAGACAGGAGAATTGCTTGAACCCGGGAGGCAGAGGTTGCAGTGAGCCGAAACTCTGCCATTGCACCCCAGCCTGGGCGACAGAAAGAGACCTAGTCTCAAAAAATAAAAGGTAAAAAAAAATTCAAAGATTATATTTTTGTAATAAATGGACAATTTAATTCTCATGGCACATAGGACTTCACATCCTGCCTGCCCATCATTTAACTCTAGTGTCAGGCCTTCCTGCCCAGCTGTTGGATACATACTTCGTGATGGCAATAATCATGAATAGGAGGATATTTAAAACAGTTTAAAGTTGATTTCTATTTGTGCCCTTACTGTCAGCTCATAGTAGATGAACATTATTTAGAGCGGAAAAAAGAAGTGGCATTATTACTATGTTTTAAAATATAAACAAAGGGATCATTCTTAATAAATAGTAGAGCTATTACAAACATAAATGCTTCTCATCTCTCTCCAACATACCTTTCAACAATCTCTCTTTGAAAATCATTGTTACAGCTGATGTCTGCATGTATTTTGTTAGATTGAGTTTGGATCAATATTCAACAACCCTAACAATAAATAAAGTCCAGTAAAATTTGGCCTAATGGCATTTCAAGGTCTATAACTCTGCTGGCGAGCAGAAAAGATTACTGTTTTAACTTCATGAGCGTTAGTGCCCCGGTGTCACTTAGATGTTTGTAATGGTTCTGGGTGTGGGTGGTGACGTAGATTCAGAGCATGGAGGAAAGTGAAGAGCTATTAACAATAAAAGATAAATAATAACTGTTATGAAACCGGAAAGAACCTCCCAGCTGTGCAGTTCAACCCCCTACTGAGATGTGAGGCGAGGCAAGTCTCTCCCCTAAGCTGGTTACATATTTTTTTCCTCAGGACGTTTCACTACCTCTTTTATAAACTGTTAATGTGCTTATTGAATCGTATCATAGAGAAAGGAAACTAATGATTAACTTCTAACCATGAGCGCTTGGCCTTCCCATGATACTTCTGGAGAACAGATGTACACTGCTGTTCCACAGCCTTTCCTCACTCCTTAATGCAAATTCAATCACAGTAAGTGGCAAATGCTCATAAAGATTGAAAACACTTTATTTTCATATTCACTTAAATGAAACAGCCAACTCTAAAGGGATTACTGTTTCAGAAATCTCTCTTCTTCATCACCAAATATCCTTTGGGTCAAAAACATCAGGCATTGACAGGCGCAGAGGCTCATGCCTGTAATCCAAGCACTTTGGGAGGCCAAAGGAGGTGGATTGCTTGGGGCCAGGAGTTCAAGGCCAGCCTGGCCAACATGGAGAAACCTCGGCTCTACTAAAAATAGAAAAATTAGTCGGGCATGGTGGCAAATGCTTGCAGTTCTAGCTACGCAGGAGGCTGAGACCTAAGAATCACTTGAACCCTGGAGGCAGAAGTTGTAGTGAGCCAAGATCACACCACTGCACTCCAGCCTGGATAAGAGAGTGACACTCTGTCTCAAAACAAAACAAAACAAAATCAGGTTGGCCCTCATCTACCCAAACCTAACTTCAAGCAAATGTTTTTGGAGATGGAACCAATTTATTGGAGCTTTGTGTTTTTAGATGGGGTCTTGCTATGACGCCCAGGTTGGAATGCAGTGGCTATTTACAGGTGCAATAATGGCACACTACAGCCTTGAACTCCTGGGCTTAAGCGATTCTCCTGCCTCAGCTTCCTGGGTAGGTGAGACTACAGGCACATGTGCCACTGTGCCCAGCTATTTTATTAGGCTTTGAGACTAACGTAGGCCACCTGACAAATCTGTATCTGAAGATACTTAAAATAAATAGTTTTGAAACTCTTCCTCTAAGATCTCGTTTGACAGCTATGGGGTTAGAGGGTAGACAGAAACTGTCCAGTACTGCTGGACAGAACTCCCCAGCTCTAGCCCTGGCTCTGGCTTTCTTTAGGAGAGTCGTCCCCGGGAGGCTTACGAAGTGCTCTGAGCCTTGATTTCCCCTTCTATTATATGGGCTTCACAGAGGACCAATGGGCTTTGTGTGTGAACACGAAGGATGCCCATTCTGATCACCACCCTTAGGTAGACTTAAAGTATGTCAATGAAGATCATGAATTTCAGCCTCTTAGGCTCCAGCTTTGACTGCCGTAGATGGAGGCAACATGACCTGTGAACTAAACTCTAGCTTGGCCTAAAGGAGGCTCTTCCAGCAGCTTTGCTAGAACTCCTTTACTGGAGAAGAGACGAAAAGAAAGTATTGAGACTGCTGTTTCATGGAATCTTGGAGCTGGTAGTTTTGTGTTGAACGGTTATCAAAGGGAGGCCGTTTTGCCATTTCCAAATCATCTTTGGACTAGCCTGTGCTTGAACGGTAAAATACCTGATGAAATGACATTTTAAAAATTTCTATTACAACACACTGCTCCCCAAATCTATGCACATCCAACTGTAGTGCAGAACAGTAAAGCGGTTGAGAGTGTGGGCTCGGGAGCACCCCCATCTTCCAATCCTGCTTTTGCCACTTATTAGCTGTGTGACCTTGAACAAATTACTTGACCACTCCGTGCTTCAGTTTCTTCTTTGGTAAATAGGGATAAGAAAAGTACCTACCTGCTGAGACTGTAAGGAAACACCGACAAATGAACATACACGAAGGACTTAGAGCAGTGCCTGGAATGTTGTAAGTGCCACGTTCAATGTTAGCCCTTAGACCAGGGCTTGGCCACTGGCAGGCACTGAGTACATGCTAGTTTTTCCTGGACTGTTTTAGATGGTGGAGGCTGTTATGCAGGAGAATGGAAAGAACTCAGGAAGGGAGATTAGGACAAATCCATTTAGTTTATACCCCTTAGTCACTGTATTTACAACTTTTATCAAACCAATTATCTTTCTTAAGAGCTATGGACTTTGCTTGGGCATCCATAGATGCCCAGAACTCAAGATTGGAAGGAAACATGAAGCTCAAATAACAAGTAATTAGAAGGAGCTCACTTTGAAAAATGTTTGCTTTCAAATAGAGCTTTAAATGAGCTCATGGGAAGTTTATTATAAAATGCTTGCCTGCACCAAATGCCTTAATGGGAAAAACCTTATCGCAGTTCAGTTGTTTAAATAATACACAGACCATGTCCCTCCCGAGTCTCTGTTCTCACTGCGGGAGTCAAAGTTTCTTTGAATGTCCCAAGGGATTCCAAAGCAATCACAAAAACACATTTCAGATTTAGAAGGGAATTTAGAAATCATCTCATCCTAAGCCTTCTATAGCTAAAGGAACATGTCCAAAGGGCTAGAATGATTTGCCCAAGGTCACTTAGCAACTGGCTGAGCGCAAATCAACATCCACTTCTCTAACTCCAAGTTCAGTGCCTTTTCCCCCAACTCATCTTCGGTCTTGGGTGGGTGTTAGGGAGGAAAGGAAGCTGCTACATGAAGATGTGGAATTTTCCCATTTTTCCCCTCTCTCACACAGAAAAAGGAATAAACTGATCACATACCTACAGAAACAATTATAATTGAGCAGAGAAAGAATCTAGGCTAAGCAATGAAACTGCTCAGGTGTTCAAAGTAAAAGTTTATTAGAGGCAGGTAAGATTTTGTTTGTTTGGTTTTTTACCTCATCTGGACTAAAACCTGTTGCTATGTTGAGTCTTGGCAGCTTTTTGTGACACATGTGGACAAAGAGCACATTTCCGGAATGACTTTACTAAGCAACGTAAACTGATATAGGTGTCAGCCAGTATGCCGTGGTGTGACAGGGCTTTCCGGTGGGGTGGTAGCTTATCTTTGGGCAATGGCAGTGGCTTCTGCACCCTTTCCTGAGCTACTGTGACCATGGCCCACAGAAGTGTAAGAAATTGAGCCTACCAGGGCTGTACTCAACCTCACATTTGAATTTGGAGGACGATTACATAACTGTTTACTCAACCTGACTGGTACTTGCAAATCACCTCCTCTGTTTGCGTTTGAGTAAGTAATGTGTATATGCAAATGCAAAACACCCTTGAATAACCAGGACTGTTGAGCACTGTGGGAGACTCCACTGGATGGTTCCCAGCTCCCATCTTTAACTTGGCTGGGTTATGTTTATATTCCTTTAGTTCCTTTAAGTGTAGGTGACATCCCACCTCTGCAGACTAGATGTTCCTGCAAAACTGACTGTCATGGCACGCTACTAGTGGGGAGACAGAACTGAAAGGGATCAAGCCCTTGTACTTAGATGTGGGGTGGGGCTGGGGGTGCTCACAGAACTCTCAGAGTTGTACAATGTTTGCATATTTCTGAGACTGTTCTTTCTTCTGACCTCTGCAGTATCTTCTGTTACTGGGTATCTCTAACCACGAGATTGAAGCTTCTACAATTCAGAGGCTCTCAAAGTTTTTGTTTGTGCCTAAGATTACAAAGAACCAGGACCCAGACTGGCCTCTTCAGCCTGAAAACTCTTTAAGGCTTCAGGTACTATAAAATAAAGTGATTGAGATGTGATCGTATAAATGCTGGAACTGTCCTAACACCGCCTGTGCCTTGTCCTCAAGTTGCTTAGTGCCTGGAGTTCTGCCTATGGAGACTCATCCTTCAGTAAAGGAGTAATTTGCCTGGATGGAGCAAGCTAGCCTCAGATCTCTATGAGCTCTTGAAACTACACACACAGTTTGAATGAGGTGTATATGCCCATTTTTAGCCCTGAGGAGAGGATATTTAGATCTTTGCAGGTACCCAAAAGGTTCTATAACTCGCGAAAAGCTTAAGAGTGATTGCTTTTTCCAATAAATTGTTTTAGGTGATTTATTATTTAGGTTGCATATGGACATACACACAGACACAAATTTCATGTATCACAAAGAGGGCCAAATGGAATCTTTGCTTAAGGTTTTCTCTAGGGAAAAGTACTCAATAATCTTATTATTTTTCCCTATTTTTACTGAAAACAAGATACGTATATTTATGAGAGAGAGGATCACACTGCAGATGCTATCTCTCTATTTTCATCTTCAAAAATAAGGATGCCTGGTGCAGGACAGGTGGGGAATCTGAAACTGACTCTAGGAAATGTAATATCTTAGAGCAGGGGTCATCAAACTTTTCTCAAAAGGGTTAGATAGTAAACATTTTCAGCTTTGCAGGACAGGTGATCTCTGCAGCAACTACACCACTCTGCTGTTATAGTTAAAAAAAAAAAAAAAAAGCAGCTGTAGACGATATGGAAACAGATGAGCGTGACGGGTTTCCAATAAAACTTCGTTTAGGTGGGAAGCCAGATTTGACCCATGGCAGCAGTTTGCTAATCCCTTTCTTAAAGATTTAAAGATGCTATTGACTGGAATTAGTAAGGCTCCCATATCGGCCAGGTTCATGATGCGTACCAACTTCAAGCCGCTTTGCAAAAACAAAATGCCTGATCCTATTATCCTGCTGGTGGTTGTGTTGAAATGAAAGTAATTTCAAGAAATATTTCTACATGCTGGGCAAGCTATGGGTAATGTTAAACACCTAACAGTAAAAATCAAGAACTCCACATGCCAAATTTTCCCAGGCAATGAGACAAAAATAAAAATGGATTCTTTAAATCATGATTTGTCTTTTCATGCCACTCAAGGAAATCAGATATTTTGGCAAATGATGGTGGTAAAACAATCCTTTTGCCCTATGACCTCACTCCAGGTGGGAAATCCCTCCCTGATCCTTCACAGGTAGAATTCTGTTTTTTCTCGAAACTTCATACCTTTTAGAATTATAGACTCTGACATTGCAAACACAAGCACGTTGGGCCTGCCAGGCTTCAGGCTGTGGCTTGTCCAACTGGGGAGAAAAGAAATTATAATGTTCCAGAAGTCTACAGCTCCTTTCCTTTTCAAGGCAAAAGAGCAGAAACACTGATCGTCTTATTACTTTCTACATTTGGAATAATTAGGCATTCTATCTTCCTGTTTAATATTTAGCTTTACACGCTGTCTGGTTAGAACATTTCATGTGTGTACAATAACATCTAGTGAGGCTTTAACAAATGACTTCAAAGGGAAAAAAGGAAGGAGCTAGACTGGACACCAAATAAATGAAAGACTACCAAAAAGTTCATCAAAATCAAAACCACTCTTCTGGATTAAAACATACCCTCTCACCTATAATACCAGCACTTTGGGAGGCCAAGGCAGGCGGATCACTTGAGGTCAGGTGATCAGAGACCAGCCTGGCCAACATGGCAAAACCCCGTCTCTACTAAAAATACACAAACTAGCTGGGCATGGTGGCACACACCTGTAATCCCAGCTAGGGAGGCTGAGACAAGAGAATTGTTTGAGCCCAGGAGGCGGAGGTTGCAGTGAGCTGAGATTGCACCACTACATTCCAGCCTGGATGAGAGAGCAAGACCCTGTCTCAAAACAAAAACAAAACAAAACAAAAAACAAATACACCCTATCAAAATTAGTGAGTGCTGAGACAACAAAAGGAAAACAATCAAATCATAAGTATTCTCTGCCCGCTGCCGTCAAGGAGCTGAAATCGTAGTGCAGACACACACAGAGACAAGCAAGGAAAGACCTGACATTGCCGGGTAACAGACATATTTAGATTGACACAAGGAATCAGACTTCGCAAGTGCCAAGCTAGACGGTGGAACAACAGAAAAATCAGGGATGTGATACATACACAAGAATCAGCAGGAGGAAATGGGTTCTTTTTTTGGAGGGCTGGGCCACCTTTACTGAGGTATTATTCAGGAGCAGTAAAATCACCCTTTTCAGGGTACTGTTCTAGGAGTTTTCACAAATACATAGAGCCATGAAATCATATTTCCATCACCACAAAAAATTCCCCTGCACTCTTTGGTAATCAACTTCTCTGGCTGCTCCCCAGCCCTTGGCAACCACTGTCCCTCTCGTTATGTCTTTTCCAGAATGTCAAATATTGAATCATTCAGTCAGTAGCAGTCAAGGTGAGATTTCAGTCTCAAGCAAAGAGGAGCTTCTTAGAGCTGAAATGTTTCTAAAGTATCTTAAAGCAGATGGGGCTGTTGGTAAAGGAAGCTTGTGCTACAAAAACTGCCATGGATAACGGAACTTGTGCAGGTTTGTTACTGCCACACAATATGTCGCTAAACATTCTGTTGCCTGTTAATGGCCAGCCAGGAACTTCCCAAAGCCCCAGCCAGGAGGTGGGTTCACAGAGATTTACTGAGGACTGCCTTGTGCTAGGAATTAAACTAAGTAGGCTTTAGAGCTGTGGCTGTCTTTCGGGCTGTCTGTGCAGCCCATACTTTCATATAGAAATCTTCCCCACCCAGAGGCAGTGATATGGTTTGGATCTGTGTCCCTGCCCAAATCGCATGTCAAATGGTAACCCCCGATGCTGGAGAAGGGGCCTGGTGGGAGGTGACTGGATCATGGGGGCAGACTTACCTGATGTTCTCGTGATAGTGAGTGAGTTCTTAAGAGATCTCTTCCTTCTCTTCCTCCTGCTCCAGCCATGTAGGATGTCTCTGCTTCCCCTTTGCCTTCCCTCTAGTTGTAAGTTCCCTAAGGTCTCACTTCCCAGCCATGCTTCCTGTACAGCTTGCATAATCATGAGCCAATTAAACCTCTTTTCTTTATAAATTACCCAGTCTCTGCTAGTTCTTTATAGTAATGTGAGAGCGGACCAATACATGTTGGTTTCACAGAGCCATGTGTGTGCTCTGTGATGATGCCTTGTGGTCATAGCTGGTTAGACGACGGGTGAACCTCTGACTTCATTCATTCAACAAATATTCATTTAACAAATGTTAATTGAGTGCCCATTACGTATCATGAGGTGGTAGGAGGTGGATCAATGCCTAGATTCAGCGTGGGGGCATCATATTTTCTCTCCTGGAATTTTAAATTGGGAATAAAAGACAATCGTCAGTCTGGGCTGGTGGCTAGCAGGGTGCATGCACCAATATCGTAAAGGTCTGGTTTGAGGGAAGATGTGCAAAGAAGTGGAGATGGGAGACTCTGGGGTCCATAAGAGAGACCAAAACTGCTCCTCACCTCCAGTCCTTCCTGCCTTTCTGGCTACTCCTTTTCATTCTTCTTCAGAGGATTCTCTGCTTATCTATTGAAGGATAATGTTTCTCAAGGTGTTTCCTCTTCTCTTTTCACTCTAAATATTTTGCCAAGGGAGACCCATCTACGTCCCTGTTTTCGATTCCATCTATACTTTGATGATGCTCACATTTAGATGATCAAGCAAATCTCACTCCTAAGGTTCAGACCCAGCTATCATGCTTTCTACTCAGCATCCCCACCTGGATGTGCCATATTCACCAAACTCCGTGTGTGTAGAACTGCACTCATATTTGTGCCCTTACTCCCTGTGGTAGGTAGAATAATGACCTCCAAAAATACCTACATCCTAATCTCTGAAATTTGTGAATATGGCAAAAGGGACTTACTTGGCAGATGTGAATAAGCTAAGGATCTTGATGGGAAGATAATCCTTGATTATGTGGTGAATCCAATGTAATCACATGTGCCCTTATAAGAGGGAGGCAGGAGTGTCAGAGTCAGAGAGAGAGATAAGAAGATGCAACTCTATTGGCTTTGAAGATGGAGGAAGGAGCCATGAGCCAAGGAATGCAGATGGCCTATAAAAGCTGGAGAAGGTGAGGAAATGGATTCTCTCCTAGAGCCTGCAAAAGGAATGCAGCCATGATGACACCTTGATCTTAGCCCAGTGAGACCCACATGGACAGCTGACATTCAGACCTATAAGATAATACATTTGTGTTGAGTCACTAAGTTTGTGATAATTTGTTATAGCAGCAATAAGAAACGTGTACACTCCCAAAACATCACCCTTGTACATTCTCCATCTCAGCAGTGTCACATTTGTTCATGCAGTTAGGAAAGGAAAAGTGCAGGATCCATCCTTGACTTCCCGTTTCCCAGGTACACACATCAAATCTTCTTTCTAAACACCGCTTGAATCCACCACATCTTTCTAATGCTGTAACCTTATCTCAGCCACTATTCTTGATTTCTCTAACAGCCTCCTAAATAGTTGTCCTGCTTCCCTTTCCCCTATTCTCTTCCCTGAAGTCAACATGAACTTTTAAAATGAATACCTGATCATGTTACATTTCTACTATAAACCTTCAATGGCTTCCCATTGTCCTTAAAGTTCAAACTTTAATGTGGCTCACCAGGCTTGTGCTCTATGAGGCCTATTGTCTTCCCTAGCTGTTATCTCTCCCCATTCTCCTCTTTCCCGTTCTCCCCTTCAAAATACGTATGCTGCCTACACCATGTGCATTCTGGCTCTTGCATGTGAAGTGCTCTCTCTCTACTGTCAAAAGCATTTCTCCCTGGCCCTTGCTTCTTTGGCTTCAGACTTTGTCTTCTCCTGGAAGCACCTCCTGACCCTTCCAGTTTGGTTTAAATATCATTCATATGTGCCCTGACACTTTGACTTCCCCTGTCTTAATGTTCATCAAGCTACATGTAATTGCTTATTTAATTGTACGTCTCCTCAACTAGTCTTTAAACTCCATGAAGTTCTAGAAGAATGGCAGCCAAGTCTGTCTTCTTATAGTTGTATTTTCAGCTCCTAGCACAGTGCCTGGTACAGAGGGGTTCCTCAACAAATGTATTTTCAACAAATTCAAAGAGACCTGTGGACAAAATTCAGAAGAGGGAGAAGTCTCCTGGAGCTGGTGGTGTTGGAGAGGCAGGGAGAGGCAGGGAGTCAAGAAACGCTTCAGGAAATATGTAGTATTTGTATTGGGCCCTTGTCCAGCTTTTTACCTGTTGTTTTGCATCCCCAGCTGCCCTTCTATATTCTGTTCTGTAGAAGTAGGACCAGATATCTGAAAACTACATTTTCTAGGCTCCCTTGCTAGCTGAGTCCAGAGGAAAATTCAAAGACAGCAGCAGAGAGAAGAGTCCTGCTCTAGTTTTGAGACTGAAGACTGCTGGAGGGTGCTGGAGCAGCAGCAGGGCTTGCAGGGAGGAGGAGAATTCCAGATTGTAGCAGTCAGGCAGAGGCAGTGCCAGTGCCTTTCCAGCAGTTCCAGTCATGTCCCTTTGTATATCCAGAACTGGCAGGCCCCACAGCAGCAGGTGTAAATGTAGGGACTTCAGCCCAAGGGAGTTTAGCTATGGCTTCTTTTCTTGGTCCCTTAACCCCTCTGTTTCTCCCATTGACTTTTCCAACCTTCCAGCACCTTGGAAACCAATTCCCAGTATCAAATTCTCTGTGTTTGAAACATCTGGAGTGGGAATCTATTTTCCAGCCTGGACCCAGACCAATATTGCCTTGAAGACAGGATGGGGGGGAAGATGGAAAGGCATTCATCCCATTGGAGAGACAGCCTTGAGCAAATATCTAGAAGTGGGAATGTTTGGAGGGGTTGTGGAGAGTAAAAATCAACCCATTTGGCAGGGGCATAGTGATTGAATAGGAAGAGTGGCAAGTAAATAAGCCACAGAGGCATAGAATGTCTATGTTATGGAGAAGCTCAAATACTGGGTGGAAAAGTTTGTATTGGTTTTGGTAAGCAATGAAGGTTTACTGAGGCCTGAGTCAAGTGCTACAATGGGAAATGGGCATGAGAAGACCATTTTGCTTAGTGGTGAGTGTGATGAGTTAGAAAGAAGAGAAAGATCCAATAGATGGTCAGAAATGTAGTATTTAGAGGCATTTAGTTGGACAAGATGAATGAGAGAGAAAAAGCAAAGATGGCGTCACAATGTTTTCCCTGTTTAACTGGAAGGTGGGGCCACTAGGAGATGTCAGGAAGGTATGAGGAAGAATGAAAGTGGCTTGAAAGCTATGGAAGACAGAGAATAAGAGTTGGCACCTGTATAGCACTTAGAGTTTTCATATATGTGATGTCATTTGATTTAGATTCCAATCTTTTAGCTCTTTCCACTACTCATGGATATCGATCTATAACTTGGCAAAGAAGCTGAGGCGATCTAACATGATTTAGTAATCATCTGCACGGTGGAGAAAAGCAAAAACAGGACACCGGATGAGATCACTAAGGGCCAGAGCAGAGAGGCCAGACTTGCATGTGAGGTGGGGGTGAGCCTGGGGAGGATGAAACGTTGCAGGTAAGAGAAATGCTGGTTAGAAAGGAGGACAGTAAGTATTCACAGCAGGAGGATCAAGACAGTTGGTGCCACATAAGCCCAGAGAGAGGGAGATTTTATAAAAAATTGGACTTTCTTTTCCTAAATAAAGACTGTCACATTCTGCAAGGTGTTAAGGAGAATAAAGATTGAAGAAAAATCCACTGGGTTTGCAGATATCAGTTTCAATGATTAAGTGGGGACAGAATCTATATTTCTTGTCACTAAAGTAAGTGGTTGAATCACAAGAAATAAGGCAATGAGAACGGCTCATTTTCCCATTCTCTTGGCCCCTTTCCCATCCATTTCCTCTGTCTGCCACAAAGTGCTTCCCTCCTCATACGCTCACCTACTTACCCATGCAACTTCTGATAGCACCTGCATCTGCGTGTAGAATGGGCTGGTTGTTGGATGTATGTATACCAAGCTGGCTCACTGACTTGCAAGTTTGGATTTCAGAGAGACACCATCTGTGTGACCAGTATCAGCTTACTGTAGAAGCTGAAAGTATTTATGAGTGTCAAAGGTTGGTACTTAAAGTTGTAGACACTAGCTCAAGGCTTTTTCTTAAAGACATTTAGCAATTTATGAAGCAGGGGCCGGCTGACATCTATGACGTCATGAAAAACAGGAATAAAAGAACTACACAACTTTCTCCCTTTTAAAAAAATAAACATAGCTTCTCTTATGTACTTGACATCTATTCAAAGTCACAAAATCACACCAACACACACCTTTCTGTGTTGAAAGCTGCATATCTCATGAGCCCCTGGTGAAGTCTGCAGAACGCATTCTAAACAGCTGGTGAGAGCAGACCACAGCGGGAGGGAGCAGGCTTCCTGTACTTTGTCAGACTAGCGGAAGTCAAAGTTAAAATCTGATTACTTCGCAAGGATTCCAAAACCTGACCTAAATCGCCTCGCAGAATCTGTTAACAAATCAAAGAGCATTTCCAGTAGCACCAAACGAGAAGCCGTATGCCCTGATAATTCTGGTAAGTTCCACTTTTGGCCCCAAGTTGCACCCTTCATAAAATGTAGGCCCTGCTAAATCCCAACCTAAATATGTTCATAATAAAATATCAGCCTTTCAAATTCCATTCTATATGAACAAACAAGCCCATGAAATATCCAAACAATGGTGCAGTAGGTGGAAACAGATGTCATCATTTATTTTAAGATTCGTTTATTCAACAATTGAATGGAGGAATGTTGCTTATTCTATACAACCTCTTAGGATTGGAGTAGTTTATCTGCTATTTTGAAACATGCATAGGGCTGTCAAATAGTTTCCTGGATTTTTAGAGTAGCTCCTAAACTGTGCAACTCTGCTTTCTTTCCACGATATAAACCAAATGGGTTTTTTTTTCTTAAAACTTGCCATAAAAACAATACCATCATAGGATGAAAAATTTAAAGTGGCTTTAAAAAATTAAAACCTGTTCGGCCGGGCGCGGTAGCTCACGCCTGTAATCCCAGCACTTTGGGAGGCCGAGGCGGGTGGATCACGAGGTCAAGAGATCAAGACCATCCTGGTCAACATGGTGAAACCCCGTCTCTACTAAAAATACAAAAAATTAGCTGGGCGTGGTGGCACGTGCCTGTAATCCCAGCTACTCAGGAGGCTGGGGCAGGAGAATTGCCTGAACCCAGGTGGCGGAGGTTGCGGTGAGCCGAGATCGCGCCATTGCACCCCAACCTGGGTAAAAAGAGCAAAACCCCTCTATAAAAATTTACAAGTAAAAAAAAAATTAAAACCTGTGAATTAGTCTCAAGCAGCCTAATTTTATTTTTTCTAACCACCAATGCCAGCAGCAATAAATACTTATGACTGATATCTCTGACTTCGATACTTATAATAGGGCACAGGAAAAGCCCAGTTAATTTCCACTTCTGGTCTTGTATTGATTTTTTTCTAACGTGTAAAATTTCAAGCAGAGCTCTTGCTTCATTTCATGTTGCTTTCCTTCTTTATTTAGTTAAAGAGGATGTGTGGGAAGGAGCATGAGGGAGGCTTAGGGATAGCTGGGTGGGTTCAATCTCCTTTTCCATCACCCCCCTTTATGTCAAAAAAAAAAAATGCTGAAAAAATTAGTCTCTACCCTTGCTGGCTCAACTTCATCACCTCCCATTCACTTCTCCGCCCACTGCCATCTGGCTTCCATCCCAAAACTCCATTCAGATTGTTCTTATTAATATCACCAATGCTTTCCTCTTTGCCAGATCCAATGACCTATTTTTAGGTCTCCTCCTGGTTGACCTTCTGTGGCATTGCGCAGACAGTACAGACCTGAGGCTCCAAACTCACATGCCCACAGGCTGGCTGCAGTCTCTGCGGGTGAAGCTGGGTTTGGTATAGCTGCACGTGCAGACATAGGGTGAGTCACAGGAAGCCTGTCAAACGGTGGCCTGTGTCCCTTCTAAGGCAGCACCTGCTGCTGTCTCTGGTTGATTTTGGCCATGGAGGAATGTGAACACTGCACTGATAAATCTTTTGACTTTTTTTTTTTTTTTTTTAAAGAAAAGCTTGGTTTTTATGAGAATGTTTCTGATTTCTTTTTCTTTCTTTTTTTTTTTTTTTTTGAGACCGAGTTTCACACTGTCGCCCACGCTGGAGTGTGCAGTGGTGCGATTTCAGCTCACTGAAACCTCCACCTCCTGGGTTCAAGTGATTCCCCTGCCTCAGACTCCTGAATAGCTGGGATTACAGGCACCTGCCACCATGCTCGGCTAATTTTTGTATTTTTAGTAGAGACAGGTTTTCACCAGGTTGGCCAGGCTGGTCTCAAACTCCTGACCTCAGGCTATCCACCCACCT